>NC_057801.1:94094078-94319834 GCF_018294505.1 Triticum aestivum
GAGTCGCTGGAGTTGGAGAGGAGCTCGCGGTGGTCGATTTGAGAACCTGATAACTTAAGTGAAAACACCATGGTAACTTTAACAACTGGGAAGAAAATTATTGAAAAGAACCCCATTGATTTCTGAGTAAATAGTATGGTAACATACACACCGCAGATCTGATAACTTGGTGTTAAAATTTTTTGTTGAAAAGGTATCCTTGATAACTTCTGTGTAAATAGTATGATAACATACACATCGCAGACCCGATAACTTAGGTGAAAACATCGTGGTAATTTGGACACGAGCAAAAAAATTGCTAAAAACGTACCACCAGTAACTGATGTGTACATAGCATGGTAATATACACACCACATAGCTGATAATTTATGTCAAACACCATGGTAACTTTTCAACCCATGGAAAAAAGGTTGATGAAACATACCCCATAACTTTTGTGTAAATAGCATGATATTTTAAGCACCGCAGACCCGATAACTTACGTACAAACACCACGGTAACTTAGGCCGAGGAGGGAAACAAGTTGTTGAAAATATACCCCCAGTCACTTATGTGAACATAGCACGGTAATAAACGAACCGCATACTCGTTAATTTACATACAAATGTTAACTTTGGCCAACGAGGTAAAAAAGTTGCTAAAAAACATCTCCTCCCTCCCCCGCCTTCGATAACTCACGTGAAAATAGCTCAGTAATATACGAACCACATACTACTCGATAACTTACATAGGAGCACCACGGTAACTTTTACTAAGGAGAGAAAAAAATTGTTGAAACATATACCCCCGATAACTTATGTGACGGTAATATACAAACCACATACCCCATACCTTATGTACAAATACTGTGGTAACTTGACTAGGGGGTTGAAAAGCATCCCCCGATAACATGCGAAAATACCATGGTAATATATCAACCGCATACCCAATAACTTACGTACAAACACCACGATAACATTGACTAAAATGGGAAAAAGTTGTTGACAAACCATAACCCGGTAACTTATATCAAAACAACATGGTAATATACAAATAGCATACCTGACAACTTATGTACAAACACCGCGATATCTTTACAGCAAAAAGGAAAAGTTGTTGAAAAACATCCTCCGGTAACTTATGTGAAAATAAGACCGTAATGTATGAATTTTCAGTTTCATTCGATCTCATCTCAGGAAGGTAGAAGTAGTGTGCAAGTTGAAAGAAATCACATGATGTGGTGTAGCCCAGTTGGTTGTTGTTGCTAAACTAATTATGGGAGGTTGTGGGTTCGATTCCCCTCATATTGCATTTTTTCGCTTTTTTCAAACTGTTGTGCAGAATCGCGACGAGCCCGCCCCCAGCGGGAGATCCGGGTTGCCTGGAAATCGGGAGAAGGGAGGGGTTCGTGCCGGGGGAGGGGGTGACTAGGATGGCCTAGAAAATCGAGAGTGATGGGCTTCGTACGACACGAGGGACTGCTGTGATTTTTGCAATCGGGATGGGATGGGTTTCGTATGATACGAGGGGGTGTGGTGATTTTTGCAATCTGGCACACGGTTGCCAGTTATCACAGTCTTTTGTAAAAATGGATGAACAAATTTTGAATTCGATGAACACATTTTGAAATCGATGAACAAAATTTTAATTTCGTGAACAATTTTTCAAATTGATGATTTTTTTTTTTTGAATTTGATGAACAAATTTTGAAATTTGATGAACATTTTTTCAATCAAATGAACGAAAAAGGAAATTTATGAACATTTTTTGAATCAATGAGCATTTTTACACATTGACAAACATTTTTCTGAAATTTATACAAAAAAGTGTTCAGAATTTGGAAAGAAAAGAAAAAGTTAAAAGAACAAATTTTGAATGTTTTGAAGAATTTTTGAAAACGGTGGTGAACAAATTTTGAATTTGTTGAACAAATTTTGAATTTTATGAATTTTTTTGAATTTGATAGACAAATTTTGAATTTTGATGAACATTTTTTCAATACGATGAATAAAAAAGGAATTTTGTGTACATTTTATGAATCATTGAGCATTTTTACACATTGACGAACATTTTTTATTTTGGTACAAAAAAAATGTTCACGAGTTTGGAAAGAAAATAAAAAATAAAAATAACAAGGGAAACAGAAAAGAAAAAAGAAAAAAAAAGGAGAACTCAAGAAAAAAAATATGAAACAGGATATGGTCCGGCCCATACGAACGCCCTGAGCGCCAGGGGGGTAAGCGCCAGGTCGCTCGGCGGCGCCCTATGCGCCATATAGGAACACGCGTCGCAAATAACTAGCTAAAAAAATCAACGAGTGAGCGAGCGTGCTGAAGGGAGCGAAGGGACGTTTAGTGGGCCGGTCCGTTGTTGCGGCTTGTGAGCGGGCTCTTCAACGGGCGCTATAGGAGATCTCAAACTCTTTTCCGTTTCCAAAAAAAGGGGGTCTCAAACTCTTGCTTGGTCGGAGACATAAACTTGCCCTCAATAGCCGTGTTATACCTGAGGGGTGGAATGATACAGCAGTGGTGTTGATACCGAAAGTTGATTGCCCTGAGCTTATTTCCCAGTTCAGGCCAATAAGTCTTTGTAACGTCGTCTATAAGGTAATCTCTAAAGTGCTATCTAATAGATTGAAAGCTTTATTACCAGATATTATCTCTCCGACCCAAAGTGCCTTTGTGCCGGGGAGATTGATTACAGATAATGTCTTAGTGGCTTATGAGTGTTTCCACGCGATCAAGAAAAAGAGACAAGGAAAGAGTGGCTTGTGTGCGGTGAAGCTCGATATGCATAAGGCCTATGATCGCGTCGAATGGAATTTTCTCCGAGATATGATGATCAGATTGGGCTTCCATAGTTCATGGGTGGAGATGATTATGGCTTGTGTTACTTCTGTTAATTACAGAGTGTGGTTTAATGGAGATGAAACAAAGGCATTCACTCCTACAAGGGGGCTCAGGCAAGGAGACCCCTTGTCTCCTTATTTATTCTTAATCTGTGCTGAAGGGTTATCCAGTCTATTAGCGCACGAAGAGTTGATCGGTGGTATCCAAGGGATTAGGGTGTGCCGTAGTGCACCATCAGTTTCACACTTGTTATTTGCTGATGATTCCCTTATTCTGATGAGGGCGGATACGTTGAATGCCACGTCACTCTCAAATGCTCTAAACATGTACTGTGCTAGCTCAGGACAACTGGTTAGCGATGCAAAATCTAGTGTGTTCTTCAGTCCCAATACTTCAGTGGAAGTGCGAGCGGATATCTGTTCACAACTTAACATTGTCTCAGAGGCGATTTCGGATAAGTACTTGGGGTTACCGTCAAAAGTTGGAATTGACCGAAGTGACAATTTTCAACATCTAGTTGATAGAGTTTGTGCACTTATTAATGGGTGGATCTCAAAAATGTTATCAATCAGTGGGAAAGAAACTCTTTTGAAGGCGGTGGCACAGGCTATCCCGGTTTATGCCATGTCAGTCTTTAACATCCCGAAGAATATTTGTAAGGCTATCTGTGATGCTATTGCTAGATATTGGTGGGGTGACACGCAAGAAAAAAAGAAGATCCACTGGAAGGCGTGGTGGAAGATGTGCATTCCTAAGAAAGAGGGAGGTATGGGCTTTCGTGATTTACATTGTTTTAACAAAGCTATGCTAGCGAAGCAGTGTTGGAGGCTACTATCCGATCCAGACTCTCTATGCGCCCAAGTACTACGGGCGAAATATTATCCGGATGGGAACTTGATGAATGCATCTTTGAAAAAAGGTTCATCATATACTTGGCAGAGTATTATGGCGGGTATGAAAACCTTCAAGCTAGGGGCGATCTGGCGACCAGGGAATGGTGCTTCAATTGATATTTGGTCTGACCAGTGGATACCCACAAGCCATGACCGCAAGGTAATGACCCCTAGGGGGCTATGTTTGTTACAGAAAGTCCAGGACTTGATTGATCCAATTTCTGGAAATTGGGATGAGCAGCTCGTGCGTGAAAACTTCTGGCCGGTTGATGCAGAGAGGATATTGCAAATTCCGCTGTCATCTCATGGACAATCAGACTTCATCTCATGGCATTTTTCGAAGTCAGGTTGCTTTACTGTCCGCACAGCGTATCATATTACATGGAAAAATGAATATAGGACACGAACTCGGTTGGACTCGGGAGGAGGCAGAATTGATCCACACCCTGTGTGGAAGTCGCTTTGGGGAAGAACTGTCCCTCCTAAAGTACATGTGTTCAACTGGCGGGTGTTACATGGGATCGTTCCGTGCTACTGCACATTAACAGATCGTCATATGAAGTCCCCTGTAATATGCCCAGTTTGTCGAACTACCCCTGAGGATCTCCGCCATATGTTGTTTACATGTGACAGATCCAAGAAGGTGTGGGAGGAACTCGGTTTGAAACCTACCATTGAAAATGCTGTAGCACAAGAGAGGTCAGGTTCAGTTATTTTAGAAAAGCTACTCTGTTCGGACCTCGAGGGAGAAGCAAGGATCCCGATTGCAAATGGAGTTGAGATGATTATGGTAGCAGCTTGGTACCTTTGGTGGGATCGCCGGAAAATTAGCCACGACGAGAAGTGTGGCACCCCGGTCCGTACAGCAATGAGTATACGGGGCATCGTTGCTAATGCCCTCGCTATGAAACTAGGGGTAAAGGACAGAAAAGTGAGGTGGGAGAGGCCTGCTAGGGGGGGTCTTAAAGCTTAATGTGGATGCAAGTTACCATTCTGATGAGGGATCAGGAGCAACGGGAGCAGTAATTCGGGATTGTACGGGCGCTTTTATTGCAGGATGTTGTTATTATAAATAGCATGCTATGGATGCACCATCCATGGAGGCTCTTGCACTACTACATGGCTTACGTCTAGCTGACAATCTGGGCATTTCAACTCTGGTAGTAGAGTCTGACTCACTAGAGATTGTCCAAGCTATTCTTGACCCGTCAGATTACCGTGCTTCAGCGGCGGTTGTTACTGATGACTGTCGAAAGTTATTGACTGCGTTCGGCAGGGCGACTATTATTCATTGTGCTCGGGAAGGTAATACGGCAGCGCATGGGCTTGCTCGGGCTAGTTACAGAGGAAATTTTTCTGGAGAGTGGCGAGATAAACCTCCTGATTTCTTACTCCCCTTTCTTGTAACTGATATGATTATTGTTTAATAAAGGTTGCCGAAACTCAAAAAAAAAAACTTGCCCAAGTCGATTCGGACCGGGATTAAGAAAAAGGGAGGTTTCAAGGCGTGGCCGGTTCCCATATAATGCCAGGCCGGGGGCGGCCTCAAAGATACCCAAAACCTAGCTAATTATCGTCGGAACCTATACGCACACGGCACACCGTCGTTTGCTTGGTGAAGCGATGGAATACTACTATGCAGGTACAAGCCAGCCAGCATGGGTTGGGCTGAAGAGAGGCGGCACAAGTGCGACGACAGTAGTTGGAAGGCCGTCGCTGCGTATGCTCAGACGGCGGGTTTGAAGCGAGCCTACCAGCGATCCGAGGACGAGATTGACCCAGTGTTCATCGACAAGCGGTACAACCGTACAAGGGCAACTACTGGGAGGACCCTGCTTACGCGCTGATGGTGAAGCGCCGCGGGAGAAAGAAAACCATGGACGATGCTTTCGACAACGAGGTCGAGCGCATGCTGAAGGAGTGCGCCGAGCAGCGCGCCGGCAGGCTGCGTGAGCTAGCGCGTACGAACGTGATGTAACTAGATTAGCCCCCGCGTCTGAGCACGGTCACCCGTCGGCTTATTAATTTTACTCTTTTGGCGTTCTTCCGTAAGGTACTGCTGGAATTTAGTTTATTTTTGAGACAGCCTAATAACTATTTCAAAAATTCTTAAATAAATTTTAAAGGCCCACTTAGCTTATTTGTGCAAGGCAAGGGATACTACTAAAGTTTAGTCTCACATTGCTAGTTTAGTGAGAGTTGGACCTCCTTGTAAGGGAGGTTCTTTTCCCACTTGTATGAGCATGGGAAAAAGAGGGATATCCATGCGCGCTCCTCCGCCTCGCCACGCCTCGTCACGGTGCGCCGCGCCACGGGTTGCGAGAATGAGCCGATATCTAAATTTTTGCCACGCACTACGGGTATACGAAAGATCACTCGGGAGCTGGAAGTTTTTGCTGTAGTGGATATTGAATACGAACGCTGCACCCTTCGGCTGCTGCCTATTCGTTTCGTCTCCCGCGTTCCCTTCAGCTCCTGGCGCAGCCTCTCGCCTCCTTCTCTTGCGCCTATAAAAGGTGGCTCCACTCACAGAGACGCACCAGAACTTCTCCTTCCTCTCGCCATCGGTTCCAAGCTCTAAGCTGCTGTTGTCTTCCTCATCCCGGCTTGCGGCGTGCACCGCGAGTCAGGACAGTAGGCCTCCGAAACCGCACCTCTTTGAGTCCTGTACGAGAGAAGGGTGATAAGGTTTTTGGGAAGCGCTCCGCGCGATTACTGACTTCTTCATCACGGACTCCGATGACTACTTCCCCGACGACGACTTCTTCCCCGGCGTCGACAACCTCATCAACGACATGGCTGGAGAGGATGTCGACCCCAAGTCCAGTGCTTCTGCTGCTGCTGTCCCGTACGTGTTCTTCCTCTTTTTGTTAGAAGTCCTGCCACAGTTCTTTGCTCTAGTTTCTGTCCTACATATGTTAGGTTCTATTTCATATATGTAACTTCATCTAGTGTCTGTTCTAAATGTGTTTAGCTCAAGTTCATATATGCAGATGCTATTTACCTTCTCTCTGTCAGGACGCATGACTTGTTTTATTTCTACTATATTATTCATGCTTTATCTAGTATTTCTGTTAATAAAATCATTTGGTAAATTACTCATATTTCCAACAATCCAAAAACCTTATTATAGGCAATTTACCCCGAGCGGTTTTGCTGATTCCATGAGACCTCTTATGTTTGAGGGTATCCACTATAAGAGGTGGCGCGTGAGAGCAGTCTTATGGTTTCAAACCATGAGTTGCTATGACGCCACTCTTGGCAAACCTGAAGGAGAGCTTGATGCTCAACAGGCACAAGCTTTTCAGAAAATGGATACTCTGTTTAAGGCTGCTCTCTTGAGTGTTCTTGGTGAGAACATAGTTGATGCTTATGCGCCAATTGATAATGGAAAAGATATGTGGAATGCACTCGAGGCCAAGTTTGGGGTCTCGGATGCTGGCACTGAGCTGTACATCATGGAGCAATTCTATTATTACAGGATGACTGAAGAGCGCTCCGTGGTTGAGCAAGCTCATGAGATATAGTCATTTGCTAGAGAACTTGAGCACTTCAGTTGTATGCTACCGGACAAGTTTGTTGCCGGAGGTATCATCACTAAGCTTCCTCCTTCGTGGAGGAACTTTGCTACCTTACTGAAGCATAAGAGACAGGAGTTTTCTGTCCCGGATCTCATTGGCACTCTTGATGTGAAAGAAAAGGCGAGAGCAAATGACACACGTGCTCGAGGTATTGAGGGAGGATCTAGTGCCAATGTGGTGCAGAAGCAGAACCTCCAACCCCACAAGTTCAAGAACAAGGGCAAGTTTGATGGTAAAGCAAAGTTTGATGGGAAGAACAAGGCTATCCAGCACAAGAAATTCAAGAAGAAGAATGACAAGAAGAAAGGTGTCTGTCATGTGTGTGGGGATCCTGATCATTGGGCTCCTAGTTGCCCTAATCGTTATGACAAGCGTCATCCTGGGAAAGGCGGCAAGACCGCTAATGTTGTCATTGGAGACATTGACATGAAGGATGCTGGGTATGGTATATTTCCACTATTCTTTTAGTATGTCATTCTCCTGATTGGTTGATTGACACGGGTGGTAATGTGCATGTATGAGGTGATATTTCCATGTTTTCGTCTTATCAGACCGCAGGGACTTCAACCGTACTGATGGGCAACAGTTCAAGTGCTTCTGTTTGTGGTGTTGGCACGGTCGATCTGAAGTTTACTTCGGGGAAGATCGTGCGGCTGAAGAACATGCATTATGTCCCCTCCATCAATAAAAATCTTGTTAGCGGATCTCTTCTGTGTAGAGATGGCTACAAGCTTGTCTTTGAGTCGAATAAATTTGTAATATCCAAGTATGGAACCTTCGTTGGTAAAGGCTATGAGTCAGGAGGCCTGTATCGTTTATCCTTATCAGACGTTTGCAATAATGTTGTTAATCATATTTGCAAGAATAGTGAATCAAATGTGTGGCATTCACGTCTTTGTCATGTTAACTTTTGTTGCATGTTGCGACTAGCAAAGTTGAACTTAATCCCTAGTTTCACCACTGTCAAGGGATCCAAGTGTCAAGTGTGTGTGCAAGCTAAGCAACCTCGTAAGTCTCATGTGACTGCAGAAACGAGAAATCTTGCACCACTAGAACTCATACATTCAGATCTATGTGAAATGAATGGTGTTTTGACAAAAGGTGGAAAGAAATATTTCATGACATTAATTGACGACTCCACTAGATACTGCCGTGTATATCTTCTGAAATCTAAGGATGAGGCTTTGAACTTTTTCAAGATCTATAAAGCTGAAGTGGAAAATCAACTTGATCAAAAAATCAAGAGGCGCTTAGGTCCCACCGTTGTGGAGAGTATTTTTTCAATGAATTTGATGCTTTTTGTGCGGAACATGGTATAATCCATGAGAGGACGCCTCCCTATTCACCTCAGTCAAATGGGGTGGCCGAAAGAAAGAACCGTACTCTAACTGATTTGGTTAACCCCATGTTAGACACATCGGGTCTCTCCAAGGCATGGTGGGGGAGGCGATATTGACGGCATGTCATGTCCTAAACCGAGTTCCCACAAAGAACAAAGAGATAACTCCATTCGAGGAATGGGAGAAGAAAAGGTTAAAACTCTCTTATCTACGAACATGGGGTTGTTTGGCGAAAGTCAATGTTCTAATTCCAAAGAAGTGGAAGCTTGGACCAAAGACTATGGATTGTATTTTCCTGGGATATGCTTTTCATAGCATTGGCTATAGATTCTTGGTTGTAAAATCTGAGGTACCTGACATGCATGTCGGTACGATCATGGAGTCGAATGATGCGACTTTCTTTGAAGATATCTTTCCCATGAAGGATATGGCTACCTCATCTAATCAGGAGATGTCTAGTTCATCGAATCAGGAACCAGTTACAATTACCGAACCTGCAATTTCGATGGAACACTTTGAAAGTCCTGTGGAGGAGAACAGCGAAGTTCCTACTAGGAGCAAGAGACAGAGGACTGCAAAGTCCTTTGGTGATGATTTTCTTGTGTATCTCATAGATGACACTCCCAGTTCTATTTCAGAGGCCTATGCATCTGAAGATGCTGACTACTTGAAGGAAGCGGTTCGTAGCGAGATGGATTCCATCTTGGCGAATGAAACTTGGGAGATAAGTGATCGTCCTTATGGGTGCAAACCTATAGGATGCAAATGGGTATTCAAGAAGAAGCTTAGGCATGATGGTACTATTGAAAAGTCCAAGGCACGGCTCGTGGCTAAGGGTTATACCCAAAAGGAAGGTGAAGACTTCTTTGGTACTTACTCACCTGTGGCTCGACTGACCAGTATTCGAGTTCTATTTCACTAGCTGCCTCACATAGTCTTCTCGTTCATCAAATGGATGTTAAGACTGCTTTCCTAAATGGAGAGTTGGACGAGGAAATTTATATGGAACAACCAGATGGGTTTGTAATAGATGGTCAGGAAGGGAAAGTGTGCAAGTTTCTGAAGTGTTTGTATGGACTCAAGCAAACACCCAAACAGTGGCATGAGAAGTTTGAAAGAACTTTAACAGCTGCAGGCTTTGTTGTGAACGAAGCTGACAAATGTGTGTACTATCGCCATGGTGGGGGCGAGGGAGTTATCCTTTGCTTGTATGTTGACGACATACTGATTTTCGGAACAAATCTGAATATTATCAAGGAGGTCAAGGATTTCCTATCTCGTTGTTTTGAGATGAAGGATTTAGGAGTGGTTGATGTCATTCTGAACATCAAGTTGTTGAGAGACGATGATGGTGGGATTACATTGCTTCAATCTCACTATGTGGAAAAGATCTTGAGTCGCTTTGGCTATAGTGACTGCAAGCCCTCTCCAACACCATATGATGCGAGTGTGTTACTTCGAAAGAATCAAAGAATTGCTAGAGATCAATTGAAGTATTCTCAGATTATTGGCTCACTTATGTACTTAGCCAGTGCTACAAGATCTGACATCTCTTTTGCTGTTAGCAAACTGAGTCGGTTTGTCTCAAAACCAGGAGATGTGCATTGGAAAGCTCTAGAGAGAGTTTTGGGTTATTTGAAAGGCACTGCAAATTATGGAATTCACTACACTGGGCACCCAAAGGTGCTTGAAGGGTATAGTGACTCAAACTGGATCTCAGATGCTGATGAGATAAAGGCCACGAGCGGATATGTATTCACTCATGAAGGTGGCGCTGTTTCTTGGAAGTCTTGCAAGCACACCATCTTAACGAGGTCAACAATGGAAGCAGAACTCACAGCACTAGATATAGCTACGGTTGAAGCAGATTGGCTTCGTCGGCTCTTGAATGACTTACCTGTTGGCGAATGTAGTAATTTCAAAAAAATTCCTACGCACACGCAAGATCATGGTGATGCATAGCAACGAGAGGGGAGAGTGTGTCCACGTACCCTCGTAGACCGAAAGCGGAAGCGTTAGCACAACGCGGCTGATGTAGTCGTACGTCTTCACGATCCGACCGATCAAGTACCGAACGCACGGCACCTCCGAGTTCAGCACACGTTCAGCCCGATGACGTCCCTCGAACTCTGATCCAGCCGAGTGTTGAGGGAGAGTTTCGTCAGCACGACGGCGTGGTGAGGATGTTGATGTTCTACCGATGCAGGGCTTCGCCTAAGCACCGCAACAGTATTATCGAGGTGGACTATGGTGGAGGGGGGCACCGCACACGGCTAAAAGATCAACTTGATCAATTGTTGTGTCTATGGGGTGCCCCTTGCCCCCGTATATAAAGGAGCAAGGGGGAGGTGCGGCCGGCCAGGGAGGAGGCGCGCCAGGAGGAGTCCTACTCCTACCGGGAGTAGGACTCCCCCTTTTCCATGTTGGACTAGGAGAGAGAGGGGGAAGAGGTGGAGGGGAGGAAGGAAAGGGGGGGCGCCGCCCCCTCTACTTGTCCTATTCGGACTAGGGGGGAGGGGCGCGCGGCCCTGCCCTCGCCGCCTCTCCTCTCTTCCACCAAGGCCCACTAAGGCCCATTAAGTTCCCGGGGGGTTC
Organism: Triticum aestivum; assembly: GCF_018294505.1. Taxonomy (NCBI): domain Eukaryota; kingdom Viridiplantae; phylum Streptophyta; class Magnoliopsida; order Poales; family Poaceae; genus Triticum; species Triticum aestivum. The sequence continues at coordinate 94,105,316 of NC_057801.1, forward strand.
CGGTAACCTCCCGGTACTCCAGTAAAATCCCGATTTCACCCGGAACACTTCCGATATCCAAACATAGGCTTCCAATATATAAATCTTCATGTCTCAACCATTTCGAGACTCCTCGTCATGTCTGTGATCACATCCGGGACTCCAAACAACCTTCGGTACATCAAAACATATAAACTCATAATATAACTGTCATCGTAACGTTAAGCGTGCGGACCCTACGGGTTCGAGAACTATGTAGACATGACCGAGACACGTCTCTGGTCAATAACCAATAGCGGAACCTGGATGCTCATATTGGCTCCCACATATTCTACAAAGATCTTTATCGGTCAGTCCGGATAACAACATACGTTGTTCCCTTTGTCATCGGTATGTTACTTGCCCGAGATTCGATCATCGGTATCTCAATACCTAGTTCAATCTCGTTACCGACAAGTCTCTTTACTCGTTCCATAATACATCATCCCGCAACTAACTCATTAGTTGCAATGCTTGCAAGGCTTAAGTGATGTGCATTACCGAGAGGGCCCAGAGATACCTCTCCGACAATCGGAGTGACAAATCCTAATCTCGAAATACACCAACCCAACAAATACCTTCGGAGACACCTGTAGAGCACCTTTGTAATCACCCAGTTACGTTGTGATGTTTGGTAGCACACAAAGTGTTCCTCCGGTAAACGGGAGTTGCATAATCTCATAGTCATAGGAACATGTATAAGTCATGAAGAAAGCAATAGCAACATACTAAACGATCGGGTGCTAAGCTAACAGAATGGGTCCAGTCAATCACATCATTCTCCTAATGATGTGATCCCGTTAATCAAATAACAACTCATGTCTATGGTTAGGAAACATAACCATCTTCGATTAACGAGCTAGTCAAGTAGAGGCATACTAGTGACACTCTGTTTGTCTATGTATTCACACATGTATTATGTTTCCGGTTAATACAATTCTAGCATGAATAATAAACATTTATCATGATATAAGAAAATAAATAATAACTTTATTATTGCCTCTAGGGCATATTTCCTTCAGTCTCCCACTTGCACTAGGGTCAATAATCTAGATTACACAGTAATGATTCTAACACCCATGGAGCCTTGGTGCTGATCATGTTTTGCTCGTGGAAGAGGCTTAGTCAATGGGTCTACAACATTCAGATCCGTATGTATCTTGCAAATTTCTATGTCTCCCACCTGGACTAGATCCCGGATGGAATTGAAGCGTCTCTTGATGTGCTTTGGTTCTCTTCTGAAATCTGGATTCCTTCGCCAAGGCTGTTGCTCCAGTATTGTCACAAAAGATTTTCATTGGACCCGATGCACTAGGTATGACACCTAGATCGGATATGAACTCCTTGATCCAGACTCCTTCATTTGCTGCTTCTGAAGAAGCTATGTATTCCGCTTCACACGTAGATCCCGGCACGACGCTTTGTTTAGAACTGCACCAACTGACAGCTCCACCATTTAATGTAAACACGTATCCGGTTTGCGATTTAGAATCGTCCGGATCAGTGTCAAAGCTTGCATCGACGTAACCATTTACGATGAGCTCTTTGTCACCTCCATACACGAGAAACATATCCTTAGTCCTTTTCAGGTACTTCAGGATGTTCTTGACCATTGTCCAGTGATCCACTCCTGGATTACTTTGGTACCTCCCTTCTAGACTTATAGCAAGGCACACATCAGGTCTGGTACACAACATTGCATACATGATAGAGCCTATGGCTGAAGCATAGGGAACATCTTTCATTTTTTCTCTATCTTCTGCAGTGGTCGAGCATTGAGTCTTACTCAACGTCACACCTTGTAACACAGGCAAGAACCCTTTCTTTGCTTGATCCATTTTGAACTTCTTCAAAACTTTGTCAAGGTATGTACTTTCTGAAAGTCCAATTAAGTGTTTTGATCTATCTCTATAGATCTTAATGCCCAATATGTAAGAAGCTTCACCGAGGTCTTTCATTGAAAAACTCTTATTCAAGTATCCCTTTATGCTATCCAGAAATTCTATGTCATTTCCAATCGGTAATATGTCATCCACATATAATATCAGAAATGCTACAGAGCTCCCACTCACTTTCTTGTAAATACAGGCTTCTCCAAAAGTCTGTATAAAACCAAATGCTTTGATCACACTATCAAAGCGTTTATTCCAACTCCGAGAGGCTTGCACCAGTCCATAGATGGATCGCTGGAGCTTGCACACTTTGTTAGCTCCCTTTGGATTGACAAAACCTTCCGGTTGCATCATATACAACTCTTCCTCCAGAAACCCATTCAGGAATGCAGTTTTGACATCCATCTGCCATATTTCATAATCATAAAATGCGGCAATTGCTAACATGATTCGGACAGACTTAAGCATCGCTACGGGTGAGAAGGTCTCATCGTAGTCAATCCCTTGAACTTGTCGAAAACCTTTTGCAACAAGTCGAGCTTTGTAGACAGTAACATTACCGTCAGCGTCAGTCTTCTTCTTAAAGATCCATTTATTCTCAATTGCTTGCCGATCATCGGGCAAGTCAACCAAAGTCCACACTTTGTTCTCATACATGGATCCCATCTCAGATTTCATGGCTTCAAGCCATTTTGTGGAATCTGGGCTCACCGTCGCTTCTTCATAGTTCGTAGGTTCATCATGATCTAGTAGCATGACTTCCAGAACAGGATTACCGTACCACTCTGGTGCGGATCTTACTCTGGTTGATCTATGAGGTTCAGTAGCAACTTGATCTGAAGTTTCGTGATCATCATCATTAACTTCCTTACTATTTGGTGTAGGTGTCGCAGGAACCGATTTCTGCGATGAACTACTTTCCAATAGAGGAGCAGGTACAGTTACCTCATCAACTTCTACTTTCCTCCCACTCACTTCTTTCGAGAGAAACTCCTTCTCTAGAAAAACTCCGAATTTAGCAACAAAAGTCTTGCCTTCGGATCTGTGATAGAAGGTGTACCCAACAGTCTCCTTTGGGTATCCTATGAAGACACATTTCTCCAATTTGGGTTCGAGCTTATAAGGTTGAAGCTTTTTCACATAAGCATCGCAGCCCCAAACTTTCAGAAACGACAACTTTGGTTTCTTGCCAAACCACAGTTCATAAGGCGTCGTCTCAACGGATTTCAATGGTGCCCTATTTAACGTGAATGCGGCCGTCTCTAAAGCATAACCCCAAAACGATAGCGGTAAATCAGTAAGAGACATCATAGATCGCACCATATCTAGTAAAGTACGATTACGATGTTCGGACACACCATTACGTTGTGGTGTTCCGGGTGGCGTGAGTTGCGAAACTATTCCACATTGTTTCAAATGTAGACCAAACTCGTAACTCAAATATTCTCCTCCACGATCCGATCGTAGAAATTTTATTTTCTTGTTACGATGATTTTCAACTTCACTCTGAAATTCTTTGAACTTTTCAAATGTTTCAGACTTATGTTTCATTAAGTAGATATACCCATATCTGCTCAAATCATCTGTGAAGGTGATAAAATAACGATATCTGCCACGAGCCTCAATATTCATCGGACCACATACATCTGTATGTATGATTTCCAACAAATCTGTTGCTCTCTCTTTAGTTCCGGAGAACGGCGTTTTAGTCATCTTGCCCATGAGGCACGGTTCGCAAGTACCAAGTGATTCATAATCAAGTGGTTCCAAAAGTCCATCAGTATGGAGTTTCTTCATGCACTTTACACCGATATGACCCAAACGGCAGTGCCACAAATAAGTTGCAGTATCATTATCAACTCTGCATCTTTTGGCTTCAACATTATGAATATGTGTATCACTACTATCGAGATTCAATAAGAATAGACCACTCTCCAAGGGTGCATGACCATAAAAGATATTACTCATATAAATAGAACAACCATTATTCTCTGATTTAAATGAATAATCGTCTCGCATCAAACAAGATTCAGATATAATGTTTGTGCTCAACGCTGGCACCAAATAACAATTATTTAGGTCTAATACTAATCCCGAAGGTAGATGTAGAGGTAGCGTGCCGACCGCGATCACATCGACTTTGGAACCATTTCCCACGCGCATCGTCACCTCGTCCTTAGCCAATCTTCGCTTAATCCGTAGCCCCTATTTCGAGTTGCAAATATTAGCAACAGAACCAGTATCAATACCCAGGTGCTACTGCGAGCATTAGTAAGGTACACATGAATAACATGTATATCACATATACCTTTGTTCACCTTGCCATCCTTCTTATCCGCCAAATACTTGGGGCAGTTCTGCTTCCAGTGACCAGTCTGCTTGCAGTAGAAGCACTCTATTTCAGGCTTAGGTCCAGACTTGGGTTTCTTCTCCTGAGCAGCAACTTGCTTGCTGTTTTTCTTGAAGTTCCCCTTTTTCTTCCCTTTGCCCTTTTTCTTGAAACTAGTGGTTTTATTGACTATCAACACTTGATGCTCCTTCTTGATTTCTACTTTCGCAGCCTTTAGCATTGCGAAGAGCTCGGGAATCGTCTTATCCATCCCTTGCATATTATAGTTCATCACGAAGCTCTTGTAGCTTGGTGACAGTGATTGGAGAATTCTGTTAATGACGCTATCATCCGGAAGATTAACTCCCAGTTGAATCAAGTGATTACAATAGCCAAACATCTTGAGTATATGCTCACTGACAGAACTATTCTCCTCCATCTTGCAGCTATAGAACTTATTGGAGACTTCATACTCTCAGTCCGGGCATTTGCTTGAAATATTAACTTCAACTACTGGAACATCTCATATGCCCCATGACGTTCAATACTTCGTTGAAGTCCCAGTTCTAAGTCGTAAAGCATGGCACATTGAACTATCGAGTAGTCATCAGCTTTGCTCTGCCAAACGTTCTTAATGTCGTCAGTTGCATCAGCAGCAGGCCTGGCACCCAGCGGTGCTTCCAGGACGGAATTCTTCTATGCAGCAATGAGGATAATCCTCAAGTCATGGACCCAGTCCGTGTAATTGCTACCATCATCTTTCAACTTTGCTTTCTCAAGGAATGCATTAAAATTCAATGGAACAACAGCACGGGCCATCTATCTACAATCAAACATAGACAAGCAAGATACTATCAGGTACTAAGTTCATGATAAATTTAAGTTCAATTAATCATATTATTTAAGACTCCCACTTAGATAGACATCCCTCTAATCCTATAAATGATCACGTGATCCAAATCAACTAAACCATGTCCGATCATCACGTGAGATGGAGTAGTTTCAATGATGAACATCACAATGTTGACCATATCTACTATATGATTCATGCTCGACCTTTCGGTCTCCGTGTTCCGAGGCCATATCTGTTATATGCTAGGCTCGTCAAGTTTAACCTGAGTATTCCGCATGTGCAACTGTTTTGCACCCGTTGTATTTGAACGTAGAGCCTATCACACCTGATCATCACGTGGTGTCTCCGCACGAAGAACTTTCGCAACGGTGCATACTCAGGGAGAACACTTATACTTTGATAATTTAGTGAGGGATCATCTTATAATGATACCGTCAATCAAAGCAAGATAAGATGCATAAAAGATAAACATCACATGCAATCAATATAAGTGATATGATATGGCCATCATCATCTTGTGCTTGTGATCTCCATCTCCGGAGCACTGTCATGATCACCATCGTCACCGGCATGACACCTTGATCTCCATCGTAGCACCATTGTCATCTTGCCAATCTTATGCTTCTACGACTATCTCTACCGCTTAGTGATAAAGTAAAGTATTACAGGGCGATTGCATTGCATACAATAAAGCGACAACCATATGGCTCCTGCCAGTTGCCGATAACTCGGTTACAAAACATGATCATCTCATACAATAAAATTTCGCATCATGTCTTGACCATATCACATCACAACATGCCCTGCAAAAACAAGTTAGACGTCCTCTAGTTTGTTGTTGCAAATTTTACGTGGCTGCTACGGGCTTAGCAAGAACCGTTCTTACCTACGCAACAAAATCACAACGATAGTTTGTCAAGTTGGTGCTGTTTTAACCTTCGCAAGGACCGGGCGTAGCCACACTCGGTTCAACTAAAGTTGGAGAAACTGACAGCCGCCAGCCACCTGTGTGCAAAGCACGTCAGTAGAACCAGTCTCGCGTAAGCGTACGCGTAATGTCGGTCCGGGCCGCTTCATCCAACAATACCGCCGAACCAAAGTATGACATGCTGGTAAGAAGTATGACTTATATCGCCCACAACTCACTTGTGTTCTACTCATGCATATGACATCTACGCATAAAACCTTGCTCGGATGCCACTGTTGGGGAACGTAGTAATTTCAAAAAAATTCCTACGCACACGCAAGATCATGGTGATGCATAGCAACGAGAGGGGAGAGTATGTCCACGTACCCTCGTAGACCGAAAGCGGAAGTGTTAGCACAATGCGGTTGATATAGTCATACGTCTTCACGATCCGACCGATCAAGTACCGAATCCACGGCACCTCCGAGTTCAGCACACATTCAGCCCGATGACGTCCCTCGAACTCCGATCCAGCCGAGCGTTGAGGGAGAGTTTCGTCAGCATGACGGCGTGGTGACGATGTTGATGTTCTACCGATTCAGGGCTTCGCCTAAGCACCGCAACAGTATTATCGAGGTGGACTATGGTGGAGGGGGGCACCGCACACGGCTAAAAGATCAACTTGATCAATTGTTGTGTCTATGGGGTGCCCCCTGCCCCCGTATATAAAGGAGCAAGGGGAAGGTGCGTCCGGCCACAGAGGAGGCGCGCCAGGAGGAGTCCTACTCCTACCGGGAGTAGGACTCCCCCTTTTTCCATGTTGGACTAGGAGAGAGAGGGGGAAGAGGTGGAGGGGAGGAAGGAAAGGGGGCGCCGCCCCCCTCTCCTTGTACTATTCGGACTAGGGGGAAGGGGCGCGTGGCCCTGCCCTGGCTGCCTCTCCTCTCTTCCACCAAGGACCACTAAGGCCCATTAAGTTCCCGGGGGGTTCCGGTAACCTCCCGGTACTCCGGTAAAATCCCGATTTCACATGGAACACTTTCGATATCCAAACATAGGCTTCCAATATATAAATCTTCATGTCTCGACCATTTTGAGACTCCTCGTCATGTCCGTGATCACATCCGGGACTCCGAACAACCTTTGGTACATCAAAACATATAAACTCATAATATAACTGTCATCGTAACGTTAAGCGTGCGGACCCTACGGGTTTGAGAACTATGTAGACATGACTGAGACACGTCTCCGGTCAATAACCAATAGCGGAACCTGGATGCTCATATTGGGTCCCACATATTCTACGAAGATCTTTATCGGTCAGACCGCATAACAACATACGTTGTTCCCTTTGTCATCGGTATGTTACTTGCCCGAGATTCGATCGTCGGTATCTCAATACCTAGTTCAATCTCGTTACCGGAAAGTATCTTTACTCGTTCCGTAATACATCATCCCGCAACTAACTCATTGGTTGCAATGCTTGCAAGGCTTAAGTGATGTGCATTACCGAGAGGGCCCAGAGATACCTCTCCGACAATCGGAGTGACAAATCCTAATCTTGAAATATGCCAACCCAACAAATACCTTCGGAGACACCTGTAGAGCACCTTTATAATCACCCAGTTACGTTGTGATGTTTAGTAGCACACAAAGTGTTCCTCCGGTAAACGGGAGTTGCATAATCTCATAGTCATAGGAACATGTATAAGTCATGAAGAAAGCAATAGCAACATACTAAACGATCAGGTGCTAAGCTAACGGAATGGGTCAACTCAATCACATCATTCTCCTAATGATGTGATCCCGTTAATTAAATGAAAACTCATGTCTATGGTTAGGAAACATAACCATCTTCGATTAACGAGCTAGTCAAGTAGAGGCATACTAGTGACACTCTGTTTGTCTATGTATTCACACATGTATTATGTCAGTTAATACAATTCTAGCATGAATAATAAACATTTATCATGATATAAGGAAATAAATAATAACTTCATTATTGCCTCTAGGGCATATTTCCTTCATTACCGATTGTTGGGAAACCTGTACCGGGTGTCCTTATGAACTGCGATAATCAAACTGTGATCACGAAAGTGAGCAGCTCAAAGGATAATATGAAGTCATCAAGACACGTTCAGAGAAGGTTAAAGTCTGTCAGGAAAATGAAAAACTCTGGAGTTATTGCATTGGATTATATCCAAACGTCTAAAAATCTGACAGATCCTTTTACTAAGGGTCTATCACGTAATGTGATAGATAATGCATCAAGGGAGATTGGTATGAGACCCACAATATGAGTTGTTCACAGTGGTAACCTAGTCTATCTGATCGGAGATCCCGTGAATTAGATGTGGAAGACAAGCTGTTGGTCAACTGAGAGGAGAGTATCCTTACTGTTAACAATACCACTCCATGAAGATGCAATACTCTCCTAAATCTGCATGGCAGGTTGATGTATATCTTAATGTGTTCTAAGTGGCTCATTTAAGCAGAGATGTTTTCCTGTAGAACATCTTTTGAAGAACACACCTATATGAGTCTGATTGTCAAACGTCGCAATCTATGATAGTAGGGTTCTCTCTAGTAAACTCATGAAAGGTCACGGAGTATGACGCATAAGCTCCACCCACGGGGAAGACCCACGGTAGCCTAGTATCGGTCAAGGCTTTGTGTGAAGCTAGATTCGCAGAAAACTTGCAGTTCAAGGCCCCAGTCCACTGTTCAAGTTGCCTACTAGTGTGGCATAGAGTTCTAGGTGGAAGTTCAACTTAACAGTCTCCACTGCAATACCGGTATATAAAACAATGTTTTGGAACCAAAAGCAAATTTCTGTGTGCCTCTAGGATCTGGTGGAGGATTGCTGAAATTTAGTCTATTTTTGGGATAGCCCAATAATTATTTCAGAAATTCCTAAATTAATCCTAGAGGCCCACTTAGCCCATTTGTGCAAGGCAAGGGATACTACTAAAGTTTAATCCCACATTGCTACTTTAGTGGGAGTTGGACCTCCTTATAAGGGAGATTCTTTCCCCGCTTGTATGAGCATGAGAACAAGAGGGATATCCACCCGCGCTCCTCCTCCGCCGCCCGCCTTGCCACACCACGCCACGCCACGTCACGACGGGCCGCGCCGCGCCGTGGGTTGCGGGAATAAGCCGAACCGATATCTAAATTTTTGCCACGCACTACGGGTATACGAAAGGTCACTCGGGAGCTGGAAGTTTTTGTTGTAGTGGATATTGAATACGAACGCTGCACCCTTCGGCTGCTACCTGTTCGTTTCGTCTCCCGCGTTCCCTTCAGCTCCCGGTGCAGTCTCTCGCCTCCTTCTCTTGCCCCTATAAAAGGGAGGTCGCTCCTCTCAGAGAGACGCACCGGAACTTCTCCTTCCTCTCGCCACCGGTTCCAAGCTCTGAGCTGCTGTTGTCTTCCTCATCCCGGCTTGCGGCGTGCACCGCGAGTCGGGGCCTCCAGAACCGTACCTCTTTGAGTCCCGTACGGGAGAAGGGTGATAAGGTTTTTGGGGAACGCTCCGCGCGACTACTGACTTCTTCATCACAGACTCCGACTACTACTTCCCCGACGACGTCTTCTTCCCCGGCGTCGACAACCTCATCAACGACATGGCTGGAGAGGATGTCGACCCCAAGTCCAGTGCTTCTGCTGCTGCTGTCCCGTACATGTTCTTCCTCTTTCTGTTAGAAGTCCTACCACAGTTCTTTGCTCTGGTCTCTGTCCTACATATGTTAGGTTCTACTTCATATATGCAACTTCATCTAGTGTCTGTTCTAGATGTGTTTAGCTCAAGTTCATATATGCAGATGCTATTTACCTTCTCTCTGTCAGGACGCATGACTTGTTCTACTATATTAGTCATGCTTTATCTAGTATTTCTGTTAATAAAATCATTTAGTAAATTGCTCATATTTCCAACAGATACTCCTTCCGTTTCTAAATATTTGTCTTTTTAGAGATTTCAAATGGACTACTACATACGGATATATATAGATATATTTTAGAGTGTAGATTCACTCATTTTCCTTCGTATGTAGTCATTTGTTGAAATCTCTAGAAAGACAAATATTTAGGAACGGAGGAAGTAGTATTCTTATGGATTTCTATCCTCTTCTGACGTGACTTACTATTTGTCGACATGTTTTTATTTGTGCGTGTTGGTGTTGACTATGTGTATCGTGGATATGCAGAGGTCGGGTATATGCTTATTGTGTTTGTATCTTTTTGATGCTTCATATTGAATCAATAAAATTAATCCTTTGTTAAAAAAATAAGATCATATTTGCTTACGTAAACCACTACAGTATTTCGTTGCTCGTCTCCTAGAGAACCAACATGTAGTTGGATGGTTAGGTGGACAATAATACCCTCAGTCCATAAAGGATTTGTGGCTGCGCTGATGAGACTGCTCAGGGGATACGATAGCCTAGACCTGTGGTGGCCAGCCATAGCACAGGGCCAGCTGACGGGCATGTATGACCTCCCTTAGAGCCCAAGTTGCCCGCTTGCTGGCACCATGCACGTTTTTCATCGCATGCGTGCCACTTGTCGGACCATGCAACAGTGGCATACGCAAAGCCAATAAAGACGTCTGATGGGACGTGCATCTGCTCCCAACAACGCGTCTCGTCACCCGTGCCTATCCGCGAGACTTAGGGAGCTTGCTGGGAGGCTGGCTGTGGGGCAGCATTCCCGAGAGGAAAACCGTCCCCATGGAGATCCTGGTCTTGACGCTACTGTTAGTGTCGAGTAACCTCTCTCCAACATGGATCAAACCCTATATTTACAGCTTTGGTGCCAAATAAAGGTGGATTATTCTTTAGTGGAAGGCGACACTCCGTCAATAGCGAGACACTTGTGCTGACTTGTGCGTGTAGTGTGTGCCTTTATACAGGTGAGAGTATGAATGTGTTTATGAACATCTACGTCAGTACCATCTTTAAGAAAAAGTCGCTCATCCCCTTAACATTTTTCCCGATCTGTGTAATTTCCCAGGAGAAGAGATCCACATGCGTCTAGCATTTGCCTGGGAGAGATCCACACGTCGTCGAGCATTTGCCTGGGAGAGATCCACACGTCGTGAGGGGGTCCGAGAGAAAATCCGCGTCTGTCAGCCCCTCGCAACTGGCGTGGCTAAATGCATTGCACTTGCACTGAACCCATTACCGGAGCTCTAGACCTGAAATGGTTAAAGTCCTTGCGTTTCATCGTGCAGTCTATCTTCCACAAGAAGAACAACTTCCGGATGCGATCTTCGCTACTGATTGCTTTTCTCTTGTGCATCGGCTCTATTCCGAGGTCTGAGATCGCTCTTCTCATTGTTAGCTCTACTAGATGACCAGTTGCGCCAATGGCGCAAAGGCCAAGGGTAAGCCATGTATTGAAAGAGTGTACATTAACATTATTCGGGGACATCTTGAAAGATATGAAAAAAATTCCACTTACTATAAGTACAAGCGATGCAATACCCATATAATGTACAAGGGCATATCAGTATTAACAGAAGCGTTAATTAGTCAGACACAAACCCACACCCGAAAAGCACATTGCACAGGGTTGAAACTTTTAAGCCTCACATTCCCAAGCAATGTTAAGGAGGGCCAACAGAATTGAAATCACTGATGCAAAGTATCAGCAGTTAGAAATATTTATACACACAACTTCTTTATTGTAGTCATATGATGATGAAATCAGTACGTAAATCAGCACCAAGGATAGCCGATCAGACAAACAAAAATTCTGCATCCTACTGAACAACACTATTATGCAGGACTCATTTTAAAAGGCCCTCAGTTCTAATTTCTATAAGAGCTTGAAGCTTTGGAGCCAAGGCTACGAACCTTCTCTATTGTGACTTCTAAATGTACCTATGAAAGTAAGGATCAGGAACATTCTCTATTAAACCAACAAACTGAACAATGAGAACTTGAAATATGTAAAAGTACTAATGAAAGTATTTAATCTGTGCATGTACAGTGGACAAAGATTACAACACACGGCATGTTGCAAACATCCTAACCAGCGTACTTTTGATGTAACATGAGAACTTGAAATGTGTTAAATAGAGAGAAAAGGCTAATGACCTGTCTACAAAATAGAAGTGAATTGAATATTTACTATAATGTAACATGAGAACTTCAAATATGTTAAATAGAGAGAAAGGGCTAATGTCTGGTCTAAAGAACAAAACAAATTTGAATATCAGTTTCGCCAACCCTGGATGATCCAACTCACTTCGTATAATCTAGGAAATTAGGGAGCAAATATAAGTAATCCTTCAAGATGCTAGCAACATCTTCAGGATATACGAATCATTTCTAGTGAAAAGTTGAATGTAGCAGTAACCTTTTCTGAAGCACACAAACGCATATAAAATCCTTTTGTTATATCATGTAGATCATCCCTGCAAGTACAGGTAAAATCAGATCAATCTCCATTAGCAGACGAACCCCAAGCCAAGCCAAGAACATGCATGGTGGTGGTGATAAATGTTCTTCTCTGGATTCGACGAAAGGCGTGTAGTGGAGTACTCACCGAGGAAATCACTGCCGGACAGGCCCTTGGCATCGAACAGAAGACCGCACCTCATTGCATTCTTCTCCTGCCGTCGTAGCTCCCTCTCCTTTATCCTCTCAAAATTAAGGAAAGAGCAGTAAAGTAGTGAACTGAACATCGAAAGCGAGCAGAGGTAGCTAAGACGTATAACATTTTCACTGACAGCGCAAAGGGAAATGTGGAGCAAATGTGTTTTTGTTAGTTCAGTAAAAATTAGAGATCAACCTGATGGTACTTCATTTTTATTCTAATCTGCCAAATGCTATTAAGGAATCTCTTGCTACTTCTCGCCCTCGCTCCTCTCCAGATGCCCCCACACTCTCCTCCTCCTCCTCCTCCCCGTCTCATCCAGCGCAAAGGGCAAGAGTGAACCAACGACTGATAACTTGATCGAGGAAGAAACTTCATTTCCTTAATAGCATTTGGCGGATTAGAATAAAAATGAAGTACCATTAGGTTGATCTCTAATTTTCACTGAACTAACAAAAACACATTTTACACTGCCCACGTACTACTATTACTGTCCATTTGGAGTAGAATTTATAAGTGAATGTTTATCTACTGCTGCACTCAAGTTAACTTGAATTAGGTCGGATGAATCAGATACTTCTGCCATTGGCATGAACAGGTCAATACGGCATGCACACTATACTGCCACTTCTTCTTCAGAAGTATTACTTTTTGTATCTTTGATCATGTTTCTAAGAAAAAGTATCAAGGGAACCAGCTATGAGGATAAATAAATGACCAAATTTAGAAGTGTTGTCCTTCAGGTACCTGGCGGCAACGACATTGATCACCTGGTCTCTACAGAACACATCCAACTCTTCCTGCTTTCCTGCAACACGTGGCCACCCCAAGCCTGAAATCCTCGATGCTCCATCCAACCTCTGAGTGGCAGTAAGGCGAAACCAATATCGATGTCATGATGAAGCTTTCCAAAAAAATCAGTGTTCTTAACTAATGCATCTAATCAATTTTCCTGTACTCTGTTTCTATGCACTAAGTGTGCCGAACCGCTAAGGAAAAAACAGATTTTATGTTATCATATGTAATCAAATACTATGGTAAATGCAATGTATCACCTGTATGGAGCAGCACCTGATATATTTATTACTACAAAAGTAGGGCGTGCCAATTATACAGGATAACTTAGTAGTCTCTTAAGGTGCGTTACACATGTCGATATTACATATTCTAAAAGAATTATTCGCCTCTTTTTTAAGCATTAGAAAGGATACAAAATATTGGTACATTGGAAAGCATTTTTTACAAATAACTCTGGGTCTGTCCTGGTACCTTAGAACCAGAACATGAAGGAAAACAGACGAATCAACACACAAATACACCATTATTTCACAGGCCTATACTCAATGCAAAGGACAAAGGCAATAAGTGATAGCATATAACCGTAAATGTCATATTTCATATATCAACGTATACAGTAGGACCTATGATAAACCCACATTTCCTGGGTCAACATATCTTTATTGACCATGCTGGAGCAATGAGACACAAATATTCATTATTTCGCAGGCCTATACTCAAATTTGAAGGACAAAGGTAATAAGTGATAGCATTATTTCTTGTTTAGCTTCATCGCAACCAGGTACATCCATAAAAAAACACCTACACCAACCAAAGAGCAGTTGTCAGGGAGATACAGCCAATATCATGTAAACCAAAAGCGAATACTACTACAAATCTGAAAATGAGAACTCTGCGAGCTCCAGAATTACTTTTCAGTGGACCTAAATATTTCCGATTGCCTCTTTTTTGGAGTATAGTACCAAAAGGAACGGTAAAGAGAATGATACGGAACAAAAAAGAACTAACCTTATTTTTGGAATTTCTGTCCATCTTTATTGCTGTTGCTTTTCCGATGTTTGTAGAAGGTTCAGTTTGAGTAAAACAAGGGATTCCATCCAGTGAATATCAAGGGGATACATGATCAGTCTGAAACTTGACTCGACAGGCTGAATATACACAATGAAACACAGGTTTCAGTGAGATTATCAGATTCACACAGGAAAGTTGCTTTGAACATTAACTGAAATAGAATGTATGAGTTCCAAAAGTTCCCCTCTAATTGTTACACATAATTGGTGCAAGCAAACAAGATTCACAACAGATTAACATACATCAATGAAAAACCAAAAACCAAATTTCTCTGGAGATCAACATAACAGAGTATCAAATTACATCATTCCTCCAGCCAATTGTTCTCAAATTAAACTATCCTAATATTATGAACATGCTTACTAAAATAGACAATTAAAAAAATCAGGTGATTCTCTTCTTATTACCGGTTTCATGTGTGCACTGATGAACCAGGGAAAAGCCAATTTAAACAAGTATTATGTGGGTATTATAGAGCATATTTTTCATATCTAATCAACTTGACAGACACATAGCAAAATTTCTAACCAACATATCTGCACAGTACACTGAAAGTAGAGTAAGCAAACTCACCTATGAGTGGAAGTTAGCTATCTAATCCTGAAGCAATAGTGATGGTGGTTGGTTTGGCCTATGCCCATTGGGTCCTGATATCTTGCTATTGCAGAAATGCTCTTCCCCGTTGCAACAACTATTCTAAAAGTACGAACGTGGATATGACTGTCTAAAGATAGGAACCTAGAATAAATAAACTTCATATTACCAATCATAGTGACAAAACCATACTAAAATAAATTACTTTGTTGGTTAGAAATCTTGCTAATCTACATCATAGAGAACAGAATTAAAATCCAAGTTACTGTTTTGCTCATCTACATCACAAAGAAATAAAGCCAAAGTTGTTGCTTTGCTCATCTAGATCACAGAGGTTGAACAGAAATAAATCCCAAGTTATTATTTCTATTGGTATCTATAAAATCTACTTGCAAGCGATTAACTAAGCACTCCATAAGCATAAATAAAAAAATGGTATATAGTTCAATAACTATAGAAAGTATATAGTATCATCACATATACAAAGCACATCTTAATTTCGAAAGACAATAAAAAGTATCACAACTAACAACCGAAAAGCATATAGAAACACGTCTAGAAAACAGACAAGCAGGATAGTGTTTGCTGTCATCAACACCTCAATACTAAATATTGGCTAAAACCTGCTATTACAGTAAAATATTAGAAAGAGTACCTTAATAAACTAAAGATAGTTCGATCGTACACATTAAATCTGCGTATGGAATTTCTTTTTAAACGGAACACTGCATTTAGAACAGTAGAAGGTCACTCTTGCATACAGAAATTGTAGTATATATTAAAACTGACCATACTGAAGGGTGGCAAGGTTACTCACTAGCTCCATTAGCCACATCGATTGTGTCAATTGCTGCAAGAGCATCCTGATGAGCACTACCCAGTTCCATAAACTCCTCCCATAAAATAAGTATTTTGTTGTATGTCCCAGCTTAAGGCATTAGCCCGTCATAGTTACCTAAAGTACAATTACTTTGTAAGGATGCAACAAATATGCATGAAGATTCCTCAAAAAGAAGTGCACTATTTTTTTTATTCATGACAATATAACCAGAATAATAAGATCAGCAACTGGTAAAAACTCAACCTGATGAGTGACGTACACCACAGATTTTTAGCCAAAACCTCAAGAAAGCATCTGTACAAAAGTTAAGAAATCTTAAGCAGTGACTTGTCAAATTCCCGTGAACAGAACACTAAAGATAGTATCATTATACCTAGAATATGTGGGATCATGTATGAGCGTAGAGTGCGCTTCAAGGATCATCAAGCAAATAAATATTAGCAGTCTGACACATAGTTAGTGCCATCTGATTCCAATCATAGAAATCATGCATATATGTAGACAAAGCAGACGAGGGCCTTGTTGGGGTTGCAAAGAAGTGTAACAAGTTGCAGATTCCTGTTGTCGTTGGAATCGCCATCGTGCACCAGCTGCAACCTCCATCACCGACCCGCTGAGGACGCAGTCCGCTGCACGGCCAGATGAGCTGCCTCCTATTGAGAGATGGAAAGGAGGAAGAGGCGGAGCGCAAGTAGGAGTTGAGAGTTTTCTTCAATTGCAGGATATAGCTTCACCAGATCTTCGACAAGAAAATCATGCAACTCCACGGCAAATTCAACCCCAGTAGGTCCACCACCGATAATCACAAAGTGAAGGATCTTCCTTTTCTCCTCTTCACTGAGGTTAGGAAGTGACGCCTTTTCAAAGCAGTCTATCACACTCTTTCGAATCTTTTGGGCATCCTCCACTACCTGACATTTACAATGTGAGGCTGTAAGCACAAGATATGACTAATACTGCACGGTACAAATACCATATATCTCAAGAGTTTGCATGAAATTAAACTGTAACTTACATCTCAGGATTGAAACATGAGAAATAGCAGAACAGTAAAGAGACACACAATGCCAATCAGGATTTTACCTTCAGAAAGTGGCAATGCTCCATCATACTAGGAGTGTTGAATGTATTCACAGTAACTCCAAGAGCAAGAACCAAGTAATCATAATCAACCATGAAATCACCATTCCCATCCAAATTAGTCCCAAAAGCAAAGCGGTAGTGGATCATCAGATCGATCTTGAAGCACTCTGGTAAATATTCACATGTTTGATTGGAGTATACCTGGAAACAAAATCAATCTCGAAAGATTACAGAGAGGGAGGAGGCCGCATGAAGAGATAGGTAGAGACAGAGAGAGAGAGAGAGAGAGAGAGAGAGAGAGAGAGTATTTGGTGAAGCTCACCTCGTTGTGTTGGCATCGGATGCTGGAGCCGTCGGGTTGGTGCTCAGCTGGCCAGGGCGATGACGCGGCGAAGAGGAGGACGCGCAGTCCAAGTTGGGAAGGCCTCCACCCCAGCCTGTGGACCCGATGCTACCCTGCTCCCCCAGCACGACGACCTGTTGGGCGGCGAGGAAGAGGTAGCAGCGGCCCGAGCTGGCTTGGGAACCTCCTGTTGAGCCTGCGAGGAGAGGGTTGCGCGGCACAGGAGCTGCGTGGTGTTGTCGCACACCCGCTGAGGCCGCCGTCTGCCGCACCACCGCGCGAGCCGTCAGTCAACGCTGCACCTCCCTCTCCTCTTTCCTCTCTCTTTCTCCTTCCTCTCCTTCCTTCTCTCTCCCTCATTTTCTCTTTCTCCCGCAGGGACCGATCCATGGCGCTGGATCGATTCGAGCGTCGCCCTTCCCTTGCAGGTCGCCGCCGCGCCCGCACGCCTTGGGGTCGGTGGGATCCAGGATGACGAGGGGGGAAGGTCGCCGCCACGCCACCATCTCCCCCCTCCTCCGCCACCAGAGGGGGCCGCCGCCACCGTTGTCGAGGGAGTGGAGGGGATGAGCGGATGTAGGGGGAAAAGATTTTAGGGTTGGAGACGAGGGGGATGGAGGAGAAAGCGGACGGGCGCGGGGCTCACCACAGCGCGGTGGTTTTTTTCCTTCGCGTAGTGCGCTGCACCCCACGCGCGGCGCGGTGTGGTGGTCTTTTCTCCCTCCCGTGATACCGTGCGCTCGAGGCATTGGTTGTGCCTAGCACTTCTTGAGGCTTTATATGCGCTGCACCCCCACGCGCGGCGCGGTGTGGTGGTCTTTTCTCCCTCCCGTGATACCGTGCGCTCGATGCATTGGTTGTGCCTAGCACTTCTTGAGGCTTTATATGTTAGATGTTAGATTTCTTCCAAGCACGCTCATCAAGACCTTAATGTAGTACTCCCTCCGTCCGAAAAAACTTGTCATCAAAATGAACAAAAATGAATGTATCTAGAACTAAAAAACATCTAGATGCATCACTTTTTATTCATTTTGATGACAAGGATTTCCGGACGGAGGAAGTAGTTCTTGTTTTAGCTAAGTCTTTTTTTTCATAACGAAGACACATGTCCGGTCTTAAGCTGAGTCGAAACAGACCGTCGAGGGCTAAGTTTTAGCCAAGTCCTGTAGGTGTTCAGTCAATCATGTACTTTTCATTATGCTCTGAAGTGTATTATGGAGATTTTATATGACTTTGTTGCTTAATCAGTAAAATATGGATGTTCCTAGAAAAGCCACGAACACACCATGAAGTTGGTGACCTGTTTCGTGAAGCCTGGCTGTCGGATATGTACTATAAAAATATCACCAAAAAAGTACAGTGTGAAGCCCATGACAATGGCGGCCCACCTGTCAGAGAGACATGAGACCTGGCTGTCAGATTTGTACTGTAAAAATATCACAAAAAAATACAGTGTGAAGCCCATGGCAGTGGGGCCCCACGTGTCAGAGAAGGGAGGAGGAGTCAAAAGGAAAACACAGTCGGGGACGGACTGCAAGGCCCAAGCTGGCCCAGTTCGAATCGGAACGGGATTAAGCGCGTGGCGCGGGTTCGTATATGCTCCAAACGGAAGACCGAGCTCGGCGTCATCATCAGAGCTAAAACAACCTTAAGCACGTACGCACACCATCGTTTGCTTGGGGAAGCCATATACTACTACTCTGCAGATGCATGCGAACCAGTATGGGTTGGGCTGAAGAGAGGCCACGAGCGGTCGGACGGCAAGCTCGACGCGGCCGTGATGGAGAAGCGGTACAAGTGCGATGACAACAACTGGAAGGCCGTCGCTGCATATGCACCGGCGGCGGGGGCGAAGCGATCCTACGAGCGATCCGAGGATGAGGTTGACCCAGTGTTCATCGACAAGCGGTACAAGGGCAACTACTGGGAAGACCCTGCTTACGCGGTGATCCTACGGATTCGTGGGGACGTAAAGCCATGGACGACGCTCTCGACAACCGCGTCGAGCGTCTTATCAAGGAGTTGGAAGACGAGCGCGCCGCAACACTGCGTGAGCTAGCTCGTAGTAACTTGATGTAACCAGATTCTCCCGGCGAAGAAAAAAACTACTTAGATGAGCCCCGTGGCGGAGCCCTGCCGCATTGTTGAACCTGGATATCCAACGAATTTAGGGTTTTAAGCATGGCAAAACGAACGTTTTTCAAGGCACGTAATGTTCGTCGAGGATGACAAGTTTAGTCATCGATCATGACAAATTTGTTTTAGATTTATTTTTGTCAGGAAATTACGGTGCTTGCAAACTAAATTTACCATCCTCCTGCAAATATAAATTGTCAAAAAAAAAAAACTCATTCATTTCCCATGTTTAAAAACCTGACATCAAATATTTAACCTTTCCGGTTATTAATTGTACTCTTTTGGCGTTCTTCTATACGTATTTGTTCAAGTAAATTTCTAGGTTGGATTGTTTAAGTAAAATTTCTAGGTTGGATTGTTTGTAACTACAAATATTTCCTTTTCTTTTCTGCGAGAATTTTGTGACTACAAAGTCGAAGTTCTAAGAGCATCCCCTATTGCTTCTATACGTCCACGTCCGGGCGAACGGCTCGGTAATTTTTTTTGACTATATACTGCAAGGCAACAGCCTCACAGTTCTTTATTAAAAAGAACCAGAGAAGTTACAAGGTTACAAATTACAAGAAGAAAACAACAAAGAGGATACTTACAAAGAGAAACTAAGGAAGGGCAGCTATCCAGGAGGTTAGGCTATTCCTATATTTACATTTGATTCTATGAGCTAAAAGAGAAATGCCATGGACAAAATTTCTCCTCCAAGGTCTAAAGGAAGGCAGCTCATTTCTGAAGATCTTCCCATTCCTTTGAGTCCAAATATTCCATGTGGCAGTGAAGACTACCTCTGTGAAAAATGGGAAACCAAAATCCTTCCTAGCAAATAAAGCCATCTCATAGGTAGTCTGGTTTGGTTGAAGAATCCATGAAATGCCAAGGTAATTCCAGACCCTTTGACTGAAGTTGCATGCAAAGAAAAGGTGGGCACGGTCCTCATGGTAGGCAGAATTACAGATTATACATGTGTCATCTTGGATATTCCAATGACGTCGCTGCATCATGTCTCTAGTGTTTAGCCTATCCATCAAAAGGAGCCAGCCAAAAACATTGAATTTGAGAGTGCATGAACATTTCCATATCCACTTAAATATGGGATCAACCACAACATGTGAGAAGCAAGACACATAGTAAATCCTTGACTGATATTCTCCAGACTTGGATGGCCATTTCCAAATGTCCTTCTCTTCCTCCTGAAGATTGATTAGCGGCAGCAAAGATTGGAGTTGGGTGAATTCTCGAAGAGCTTCAGCCGACAGGGGCAGGTGGAAGTTGTCGGTTAGGCCAGGCAGCTCCATAAGTTCTTTAATGGTGATCGTATCATCAATCACATATGAATGAAGCCTTGGGAACCGATGATGCATGAGGACAACATTATTTCCATGCTGCCAATGATCCAGCCAGAAGACTACCGTATCACCTGTTGGGGAACGTAGCAGAAATTCAAAATTTTCCTACGTGCCAGCAAGATCTATCTATAGAGAAACCAGCAATGAGGGGAAGGAGAGTGCATCTACATACCCTTGTAGATCGCTAAGCGGAAGCGTTCAAGAGAACGGGGTTTAAGGAGTCGTACTCGTCGTGATCCAAATCACCGGAGATCCTAGTGTCGAATGGATGGCACCTCCGCGTTCAACACACGTACAGCCCAGTGATGTCTCCCATGCCTTGATCCAGCAAGGAGAGAGGGAGATGTTGAGGAAGACTCCATCCAGCAGCAGCACAACGGCGTGGTGGTGATGGAGGAGCGTGGCAATCCTGCAGGGCTTCGCCAAGCACCGCGGGAGAGGAGAAGGGAGAGAGGTAGGGCTGCGCCAGGGAGAGGTCGAAATCATCTGTTGGCAGCCCCAAGACCCTCAAGTATATATAGGGGGAGGGGAGGGGGCTGCGCCCCCTCTAGGGTTCCCTCCCCAGGGGTGGCGGCAGCCCCCAGATCCCATCTGGGTGGTGGCCAGAAGGGGAGAGAGGGGAGGCGCACCTGGGGTGGGCCTTAGGGCCCATCTGCCCTAGGGTTTGCCACCTCCAACTCTTCCCTGCACCTTGGGCCTTGTGGGGGGGGGGGGCGCACCAGCCCACTTGGGGCTGGTCCCCTCCCACACTTGGCCCATGCAGCCCTCCGGGGATGGTGGCCCCACTTGGTGGACCCCCGGGACCCTCCCGGTGGTCTTGGTACGTTACCGATAAAACCCGAAACTTTTCCGGTGACCAAAACATGACTTCCCATATATAAATCTTTACCTCCGGACCATTCCGGAACTCCTCGTGACGCCCGGGATCTCATCCGGGACTCCGAACAACATTCAGTAACCACATACAAACTTCCTTTATAACCCTAGCGTCATCGAACCTTAAGTGTGTAGACCCTACGGGTTCGGGAACCATGCAGACATGACCGAGATGTTCTCCGGTCAATAACCAACAGCGGGATCTGGATACCCATGTTGGCTCCCACATGTTCCACGATGATCTCATCGGATGAACCACGATGTCAAGGACTCAATCAATCCCGTATACAATTCCCTTTGTCTAGCGGTATTATACTTGCCCGAGATTCGATCGTCGGTATACCAATACCTTGTTCAATGTCGTTACTGGCAAGTCTCTTTACTCGTTCCGTAACACATCATCCCGCGATCAACCCTTTGATCACATTGTGCACATTATGATGATGTCCTACCGAGTGGGCCCAGAGATACCTCTCCGTCACACGGAGTGACAAATCCCAGTCTCGATTCGTGCCAACCCAACAGACACTTTCGGAGATACCTGTAGTGCACCTTTATAGTCACCCAGTTACGTTGTGACGTTTGGTACACCCAAAGCATTCCTACGGTATCCGGGAGTTGCACAATCTCATGGTCTAAGGAAATGATACTTGACATTAGAAAAGCTTTAGCATACGAACTACACGATCTTTGTGCTAGGCTTAGGATTGGGTCTTGTCCATCACATCATTCTCCTAATGATGTGATCCCGTTATCAATGACATCCAATGTCCATGGTCAGGAAACCGTAACCATCTATTGATCAACGAGCTAGTCAACTAGAGGCTTACTAGGGACATGGTGTTGTCTATGTATCCACACATGTATCTGAGTTTCCTATCAATACAATTATAGCATGGATAATAAATGATTATCATGAACAAGGAAATATAATAATAACTAATTTATTATTGCCTCTAGGGCATATTTCCAACAGTCTCCCACTTGCACTAGAGTCAATAATCTAGTTCACATCATCATGTGATTAACACTCACACGTCACATCGCCATGTGACCAACATCCAAAGAGTTTACTAGTGTCATTAGACTAGTTCACATCATCATGTGATTAAGACTCAATGAGTTCTGGAGTTTGATCATGTTTTGCTTATGAGAGAAGTTTTAGTCAACGAGTCTGCAACATTCAGATCCGTATGTACTTCGCAAATCTCTAGGTCATATTGTAAATGCTGCTTTCACGCTCCACTTGGAGCTATTCCAAATGGTTGCTCCACTATACGTATCCGGTTTGCTACTCAGAGTCATTCGGATAGGTGTTAAAGCTTGCATCGACGTAACCCTTTACGCTGAACTCTTTATCACTTCCATAATCAAGAAACATGTCCTTATTTACTCCAAGGACAATTTTTGACCGCTGTCCAATGATCCATTCCTGGATCATTCTTGTACCCCTTGACTGACTCATGGCAAGGCACACTTTCGGTGCGGTACACAGCATAGCTTACTGTAGAGCCTACGTCTAAAGCATAGGGGACGACCTTCGTCCTTTCTCTCTTTTCGGCCGTGGTCGAGCTTTAAGTCTTAACTCCATACCTTACAACTCAGGCAAGAACTCCTTCTTTGACTGATCCATCTTGAACACCTTCAAGATCATGTCAAGGTATGTGCTCATTTTGAAAGTACCATTAAGCGGTTTTGATCTATGCTCATAGATCTTGATGCTCAATGTTCAAGTAGCTTAATCCAGGTTTTCCCTTGAAAAATACTTTTCAAATAACCCTATATGCTTTTTAGAAATTCTACATCATTTCTGATCAACAACATATACTCATCCGAAATTCTATAGTGCTCCCACTCACTTCTTTGGAAATACAAGTTTCTCATAAACTTTGTATAAATCCAAAATCTTTGATCTTCTCATCAAAGCGTACATTCCAACTCCGAGATGCTTGCTCCAGTCCTTAGAAGGATCGCTGGAGCTAGCATACCTTTTAGCATCCTTAGGATCGACAAAACCTTTCTGATTGCATCACATACAACCTTTCCCTACGAAAACTGGTAAGGAAACTCATTTTGACATCCATCTGCTAGATTTCATAAATGTAGCTAATGCTAACATGATTCCGACGGACTTAAGCATCGCTACGGATGAGAAAATCTCATCGTAGTCAACTCCTTGAACTTGTCAAAAACTCTTCGCCACAAGTCGAGCTTCATAGATGGTGACATTACCATCCATGTTTGTCTTCTTCTTAAAGATCCATTTATCTCAATGTCTTGCCGATCATCGGGCAAGTCCACCAAAGTCCATGCTTTGTTCTGATACATGGATCCTATCTCGATTTCATGGCTTCTAACCATTTGTCGGAATTTGGGCCCACCATTGCTTCTCCATAGCTCATAGGTTCATTGTTGTCTAGCAACATGACCTTCAAGACAGGATTACTGTACCACTCTGAAGTAGTACGCATCCTTGTCACCCTACGAGGTACGTTAGTGACTTGATCCGAAGTTTCATGATCACTATCATAAGCTTCTACTTCAATTGGTGTAGGTGCCACAGGAACAACTTCCTGTGCCCTGCTACACACTAGTTGTAGTGATGGTTCAATAACCATATCAAGTCTCCACCATCCTCCCACTCAATTCTCGAGACAAACTTTTCCTCGAGAAAGGACCCGATTCAAGAAACAATCCCTATTGCTTTCGGATCTGAATTAGGAGGTATACCCAACTGTTTTGGGTGTCCTATGAAGATGCATTTTATCCGCTTTGGGTTCGAGCTTATCAACCTGAAACTTTTTCACATAAGCGTCGCAGCCCCAAACTTTTAAGAAACGTCAGCTTAGATTTCTCCAAACCATAGTTCATACGGTGTCATCTCAACGGAGTTACGTGGTGCCTCATTTAAAGTGAGTGCGGTTGTCTCTAATGTCTAACCCATGAACGATAGTGGTAATTCGATAAGAGACATCATGGTACGCACCATATCCAATAGGGTGCAACTATGATGTTCGGACACACCATCACACTATGGTGTTCCAGGCGGTATTAATTGTGAAACAATTTCCACAATGTCTTAATTGCGTGCCAAAGCTCGTAACTCAGATACTCATCTCTATGATCATATCATAGACATTTTATCCTCTTGTCACGATGATCTTCAACTTCACTCTGAAATTACTTGAACCATTCAATAATTCAGACTTGTGTTTCATCAAGTAAATATACTCAACATCTACTCGAATCATCTGTGAAGTAAGAACATAACGATATTCACTGCATGCCTCAGCACTCATTGGACTGCACACATCAAAATGTGTTACTTCCAACAAGTTGCTATCTTGTTCCATTTTACTGAAAACGAGGCTTTTCAGTCATCTTGCCCATGTGGTATGATTTGCATATCTCAAGTGATTCAAAATCAAGTGAGTCCAAACGATCCATCTGCATGGAGTTTCTTCATGCGTATACACCAATAGACATGGTTCGCATGTCTCAAACTTTTCAAAAACGAGTGAGTCCAAAGATCCATCAACATGGAGCTTCTTCATGCGTTTTATACCAATATGACTTACATGGCAGTGCCACAAGTAAGTGGTACTATCATTACTATCTTATATCTTTTGGCATGAAAATGTGTATCACTACGATCGAGATTCAATAAACCATTCCTTTAGGTGCAAGACCATTGAAGGTATTATTCAAATAAATAGAGTAACCATTATTCTCCTTAAATGAATAACCGTATTGCGATAGACATAATCCAATCATGTCTATGCTCAACGCAAACACCAAATGACAATTATTCAGGTTTAATACTAATCTTGATGGTAGAGGGAGCGTGCGATGTTTGATCACATCAAACTTGGAAACACTTCCAACACATATCGTCAGCTCACCTTTAGCTAGTCTCCGTTTATTCCGTAGCTCTTTTATTTCGAGTTACTAACACTTAGCAACCGAACCGGTATCTAATACCCTGGTGCTACTAGGAGTACTAGTAAAGTACACATTAACATAATGTATATCCAATATACTTCTATCGACCTTGCCAGCCTTCTCATCTACCAAGTATCTAGGGTAATTCTGCTCCAGTGGTTGTTCCCCTTATTACAGAAGCACTTAGTCTCGGGTTTGGGTTCAACCTTGGGTTTCTTCACTAGAGCAGCAGCTGATTTGCCGTTTCATGAAGTATCCCTTCTTGCCCTTGCCCTTCTTGAAACTAGTGGTTTCACCAACCATCAACAATTGATGCTCCTTCTTGATTTCTACTTTCGCGGTGTCAAACATCGCGAATACCTCAAGGATCATCATATCTATCCCTGATATGTTATAGTTCATCACGAAGCTCTAGCAGCTTGGTGGCAATGACTTTGGAGAAACATCACTATCTCATCTGGAAGATCAACTCCCACTCGATTCAAGTGATTGTTGCACTCAGACAATCTGAGCACAAGCTCAACGATTGAGCTTTTCTCCCTTAGTTTGCAGGCTAAGAAAATCGTCGGAGGTCTCATACCTCTTGACGTGGGCACGAGCCTGAAATCCCAATTTCAGCCCTCGAAACATCTCATATGTTCCGCGATGTTTCGAAAACGTCTTTGGTGCCTCAACTCTAAACCGTTTAACTGAACTATCACGTAGTTATCAAAACGTGTATGTCCGATGTTCGCAACATCCACAGACGACGTTTGGGGTTCAGCACACTGAGCGGTGCATTAAGGACATAAGCTTTCTACTGTCCGCATAATCGCTACTGTCAACTTTCAACTATATTTTCTCTAGGAACATATCTAAACAGTGGAACTAAAGCGCGAGCTTACGACATAATTTGCAAAGATCTTTTGACTATGTTCAGGATAATTAAGTTCATCTTATGAACTCCCACTCAGATAGACATCCCTCTAGTCATCTAAGTGATTACATGATCCGAGTCAACTAGGCCGTGTCCGATCATCACGTGAGACGGACTAGTCATCATCGGTGAACATCTTCATGTTGATCGTATCTACTATACGACTCATGCTCGACCTTTCGGTCTCTTGTGTTCCGAGGCCATGTCTGTACATGCTAGGCTCGTCAAGTCAACCTAAGTGTTTCGCGTGTGTAAATCTGGCTTACACCCGTTGTATGTGAACGTAAGAATCTATCACACCCGATCATCACGTGGTGCTTCGAAACGACGAACTTTCGCAACGGTGCACAGTTAGGGGGAACACTTTCTTGAAATTTTAATGAGGGATCATCTTATTTACTACCGTCGTTCTAAGCAAATAAGATGCATAAACATGATAAACATCACATGCAATCAAATAGTGACATGATATGGCCAATATCATTTTGCTCCTTTTGATCTCCATCTTCGGGGCTCCATGATCATCATCGTCACCGGCATGACACCATGATCTCCATCATCATGATCTCCATCATCGTGTCTTCATGAAGTTGTCTCGCCAACTTATTACTTCTACTACTATGGCTACCGGTTAGCAATAAAGTAAAGTAATTACATGGCGTTGTTCAATGACACGCAGGTCATACAATAAATAAAGACAACTCCTATGGCTCCTGCCGGTTGTCATACTCATCGACATGCAAGTCGTGATTCCTATTACAAGAACATGATCAATCTCATACATCACATATCATTCATCACATTCTTCTTGGCCATATCACATCACATAGCATACCCTGCAAAAACAAGTTAGACGTCCTCTAATTGTTGTTTGCATGTTTTACGTGGCTGCTATGGGTTTCTAGCAAGAACGTTTCTTACCTACGCAAAACCACAACGTGATATGCCAATTGCTATTTACCCTTCATAAGGACCCTTTTCATCGAATCCGTTCCGACTAAAGTGGGAGAGACTGGCACCCGCTAGCCACCTTATGCACCAAGTGCATGTCAGTCGGTGGAACCTGTCTCACGTAAGTGTACGTGTAAGGTCGGTCCGGGCCGCTTCATCCCACAATACCGTCGAAACAAGATTGGACTAGTAACGGTAAGCATATTGAACAAAATCAATGCCCACAACTACTTTGTGTTCTACTCGTGCAAAGAATCTACGCAATAGACCTAGCTCATGATGCCACTGTTGGGGAACGTAGCAGAAATTCAAAATTTTCCTACGTGTCACCAAGATCTATCTATGGAGAAACCAACAACGAGGGGAAGGAGAGTGCATCTACATACCCTTGTAGATCTCTAAGCGAAAGCGTTCAAGAGAACGGGGTTGAAGGAGTCGTACTCGTCGTGATCCAAATCACCGGAGATCCTAGTGCCGAACGGACGGCACCTCCGCGTTCAACACACGTACAGCCCGGTGACGTCTCCCATGCCTTGATCTAGCAAGGAGAGAGGGGGAGGTTGAGGAGGACTCCATCTAGCAGCAGCACAACGGCGTGGTGGTGATGGAGGAGCGTGGCAATCCTGCAGGGCTTCGCCAAGCACCGCGGGAGAGGAGAAGGGAGAGAGGTAGGGCTGCGCCAGGGAGAGGTCGAACTCATCTATTGGCAGCCCCAAGACCCTCAAGTATATATAGGGGGAGGGGAGGGGGCTGCGCCCCCTCTAGGGTTCCCTCCCCAGGGGTGGCGGCAGCCCCCAGATCCCATCTGGGTGGCGGCCAGAAGGGGAGAGAGGGGAGGCGCACCTGGGGTGGGCCTTAGGGCCCATCTGCCCTAGGGTTTGCCCCCTTCCACTCTTCCCTGCGCCTTGGGCCTTGTGGAGGGGGGCGCACCAGCCCACCTGGGGTTGGTCCCCTCCCACACTTGGCCCATGCAGCCCTCCGGGGATGGTGGCCCCACTTGGTGGACTCCCGGGACCCTCCCGGTGGTCCCGGTACGTTACCGATAAAACCCGAAACTTTTCCGGTGACCAAAACAGGACTTCCCATATATAAATCTTTACCTCCGGACCATTCCAGAACTCCTCGTGACGTCTGGGATCTCATCCGGGACTCCGAACAACATTCGGTAACCACATACAAACTTCATTTATAACCCTAGCGTCATCGAACCTTAAGTGTGTAGACCCTACGGGTTCGGGAACCATGCAGACATGACCGAGACGTTCTCCGGTCAATAACCAACAGCGGGATCTGGATACCCATGTTGGCTCCCACATGTTCCACGATGTTCTCATCGGATGAACCACGATGTCAAGGACTCAATCAATCCCGTATACAATTCCCTTTGTCTAGCGGTATTATACTTGCCCGAGATTCGATCGTTGGTATACCGATACCTTGTTCAATCTTGTTACCGGCAAGTCTCTTTACTCGTTCCGTAACACATCATCCCGCGATCAACTCTTTGATCACATTGTGCACATTATGATGATGTCCTACTGAGTGGGCCCAGAGATACCTCTCTGTCACACGGAGTGACAATTCCCAGTCTCGATTCATGCCAACCCAACAGACACTTTCGGAGATACCTGTAGTGCAACTTTATAGTCACCCATTTACGTTGTGACATTTGGTACACCCAAAGCATTCCTACGGTATCCGGGAGTTGCACAATCTCATGGTCTAAGGAAAAGATACTTGACATTAGAAAAGCTTTACCATACGAACTACACGATCTCTGTGCTAGGCGTAGGATTGGGTCTTGTCCATCACATCATTCTCCTAATGATGTGATCCCGTCATCAATGACATCCAATGTCCATGGTCAGGAAACCGTAACCATCTATTGATCAACGAGCTAGTCAACTAGAGGCTTACTAGGGACATGGTGTTGTCTATGTATCCACACATGTATCTGAGTTTCCTATCAATACAATTATAGCATGGATAATAAACAATTATCATGAACAAGGAAATATAATAATAACTAATTTATTATTGCCTCTAGGGCATATTTCCAACATCACCAACACGCACTTGTGGCACAACCAACTTGCAAAAACTATCATATAGCTTCAAAACATCCCTCCACCAGAAAGAACAACAGCTCTGGGTGACTTGTGGCGGTGATGAGGCATAATACGTGTCCCAAATGAGTGTGACCCAGGGCACATCCTTCTTATTAAAAAACTTGAAGAGATGCTTGATCAACAAGGCTTCATTTTGTACACTTAAGTTGAGAACACCGAGACCTCCCAGTTTCTTGGGCTGGCAGACCAGGTCCCAAGCCGCCAATGATTGGCGTGGGGTATCCGTGTTCCCTCTCCACAAACACTGTCGCATGATTCTCTCAATTTGCTTCAAAATGCCCTGAGGTAGAGAGCGTGTACACAAAAAGTATATTGGCATAGAACTTAGGACAGACTGCAAAAGTCGGAGACGGCTCCCTTGATTCAGCAAGCATGAAGACACAGATAATCGTCTCTCAATGTGATCCACCATTAGCATTAGATCATAGATCGTTGGCCTAGATGTTCCCATGGGCAGCCCTAGGTATGTGAATGGCATGGAACCAACTTCGCACCCAAGCAATCTCACAACTCGATTGCCTTCTTCATCACTCATATTAATCAGGATCAGAGAGGACTTACTGAAGTTGACCCGCAGCCCAGTTGAAATAGCAAAGATATCCAACATCTCCTTGAAAGCAATGAGCTGGCTGTCAATCGCGGGGAGTACAATGAGAGTATCGTCCGCGTACTGGACAACCGGATAGTCATTCGAATTTGTTGGGATTGGTAAGGTGAGAATGTTCCTGGAGCACATTTCATTAACCACCGGTTGTAGCAAATCAACTGCAATCACAAAACACAACGGAGATAACGGGTCTCCTTGACATACACCCGTTCGGTAGACAAAATGATTGCCTGGCACGCCATTTAAGAGAACCGAAGAGGAGCCCGTGGATAAAATGCTCTTAATCCAACCTGTCCAACGACTATCAAAACCCTTGCATTGTAAAGATTCTGAGGATCACTTCGTGCTCGATGGTGTCAAATGCTTTCGTGAAATCAAGCTTGAGAAGTATGATAGGCCTTTTGGAAGCTTTGCATTGGTGAATATATTCAAAGCACCATGCTAGGCAGTCTTGAATGGATCAGCAACGAAGAAAACCGTATAGGTTGCGATGAATACATCGTAGATTCACTCCCTGGAGGTGATTAGCCAAAAGTTTAGTTAAAAACTTCAAACATGTATTGGTCCATGATATAGGCCGAAAATCACCAACATATTCTGGGCTCAGCTTCTTGGGTATGAGAATGATAAGAGATGTATTAAGATATTCTAAATTGCATTTCCCATCATAAAACTCCTAGACCAGCTTCATAAAATCATCCTTCAAAATAGACCAACATTTCTTTAGAAAAAGACCGGTGAAACCGTCTGGACCTGGAGCACAATCTGTAGGCAGGTTTTTAATTACTGCATCCAGAACGGCTCGGTAATTGACCGATAAAGAAATCGCAACCTAGCCACATCGCTCATATCAACTCTATAAGTCTGGGCTGACCGGCACCTTCATATGCTATCCATATCTAGAACAGATATAGGGAGACCAAGAACGCGTTCGGGCACGTCCGTCACATTGGTTTCGGCAAACGCCGGTCCACGCTGATGCTCATCCACATTCGGGCAAAACCCTAGCCACTTTCCACTTCACTCCACTTCAAGTTTGCCTCGCTTCACGCCCCTCCCTCCGGCGAATTCCAACCCCTCCGGTATGCGGGCATCGGATCTGATTCCGACAACTCTGAATACATCGAATGGGGTGTCTCCCATGCGGGGACGAGGATGAGTTTGTCGTCCTCCTGACTCACCACCGCTCCCGGGAGGAATCCACCTAAGCACTGCAAACCGAGTTGCTTCGACGAGAATCCATTGCATCCGCGCAAGCAACGCTTGGATTTGCCTGTGTCGGGTTCCCGAGGAGTGTGACCGCGACGGATGGGCCTATGCTAGCGGCGCAACCCTTGCAGTGCAGCCTCATCCCCATGACGTCGGGATTTGAGTTTGAATTCAACATTGATAGATTGCCCAACAGTGGATGCACCGAGGAGGCGTTCCCAACGGGAAAGGGAGAGGGCGCAATAAACAACGGAGGTAGAATTGCATGCCACGTCGGACAGGACCAAGGATGCCCTCTGAGTCTACATCCTAGATTAGTGGCAATATCAGATAGCGCGTGCCCTCGGAAATGACCAAACCCGAGATGTTCGTGCCCTCGCTAGACTATCACAAAGAGGAGGAAGGGGAGGCCAATGACGGATTGGACAGCTCCGGTAGTGAGCAAATTTGGCTTGATCCATTTTGCATCTCCGACCGCTAACGACGAAGATGACAAGGGCAAGGGTAGTCGTGGGTGAACTTTCTTCATGGCTCTAGTATTTAAACATGCCAACTTTTGTTAGTCTGATGGCATGTACGATGAACTAGCTGTATGCTATGTGTGTGATCTAGAACCAATTATGGAGTCATCACTTTGGTACCAAAAACCAAGGATGCTAGATAGATACAAAAATTTAGACCAATTTGTCTACTCAATGTTAGTTTCAAAATTATTACTAAAGTGCTGACGAATAGACTTAGCAAGGTAGTAAATCCAATTATCTCTCCTGTCCAGAGTGCTTTTATCAAAGGTAGATACATCATGGAAGGTCTGATTATTTTACATGAAGCTCTGAATACCATACATACTAAAAAACAGAATGCTCTCCTTTTTAAAGTAGATTTTGAAAAAGCATATGATAAAATCAAGTGGCCGTTTGTTTATAAAATGCTAAAACTCAAAAAATTCCCTCACCGATGGTGTGACTGGATTATGCAAACCATGATGGGGGGGGATGTTGGAGTTAAGGTCAATGACCAAAATGGTCCATATTTCAAAACTTACAATGTGTTGAGACAGGGAGATTCCTTGTCTCCACTCATATTTGATCTAGCAGTAGACGCTCTGGCTATTATTATAGACAATGCCAGAAGAGAGGGCTTTGTGAAGGGGGTACTTATTGAAACTTATGAAACTGGGGTTAATATGTTGCAATATGCTGATGATACTATTTTCCTCTTGCAAGATGATGAGGAGAGTGCTAGAAATTTAAAATTTATCTTAACCGCCTTTGAATAGATGTCGGAACTAAGCATTAATTTCCATAAAAGTGATATATATCTGTTTGGAAAGGCTGTGGATAAAACTGACTTGTATCGGGAAATATTCACTTGTGCCCTGGGAGAAATGCCTCTGAAATTGTTGGGAAACGTAGCATGCAATTTCAAAAAAATTCCTACGCTCACGCAAGATCTATCTAGGAGATGCATAGCAATGAGAGGGGGAGAGTGTGTACCCGTACCCTCGTAGACCGAAAGCAGAAGCGTTTGACAATGCAGTTAATGTAGTCGAACTTCTTCTCGTTCCGACAGATCAAGCACCAAACGCACGGCACCTCCGAGTTATGCACACGTTCAGCTCGATGACGTCCCTTGAACTCTTGATCTAGAAAAGTTTAGTTCCGTCAGCACGATGGCGTGGTGACGGTGATGGTGAAGTGACCCACACAGGGCTTTTCCTAAGCACTACATGAATATGACCGAAGGCGTAAACTGTGGAGGGAGGCGCCACACACGACTAACAGATGTTGTTGTGTGTTCTAGGCGCCTTCCCCCTCATATATATAGGTGGGAGGGAGAGGGGGTAGCCAAGGGGGCGCCAAAGTAGGTGGAATCCTACTAGGGGCCCTAATCCTGTTCG
This sequence comes from Triticum aestivum, assembly GCF_018294505.1. Lineage (NCBI taxonomy): Eukaryota > Viridiplantae > Streptophyta > Magnoliopsida > Poales > Poaceae > Triticum > Triticum aestivum. The sequence continues at coordinate 94,138,654 of NC_057801.1, forward strand.
CCCCCCCTTACCATAATTCTCGGAGGGGGAAGGAAGGAGGAGGGGGAAGAGAAGGAAGGGGGAGGCCGAATCCCTCCCCTTCCTTTCTCTCTTCTCCTCTCTCCTCCCCTCCCCCCTATTTCGGCCTACATGGGGCGCACCAGCCCTTTATGGACCGGTCTATCCCACTCTTGGCCCTTAGGCCCATGTAGTTGCCGGGGGGATGCCCGGAACCCCTTCTGGTGACCTGATATGTACTCGGTATCCCCGGAACACTTTCATTGTCCGAATACCATCGTCCTATCTATCAATCTTTACCTCTAGAACACTTCGAGACTCCTTACATCATTAGGAGAATGATGTGATGGACAAGACCCATCCGTTAGCTTAGCATAATGATCGTTACATTTTATTTCTATTGCTTTCTTCATGTCATATACATATTCCTTTGACTGTGACACTACTAGAAAAACCCCTACTAATGGCGCACCTAAAATGGCCATTAATGGCGCATCTGTGGTGCGCCATTAATAGCACACCATTAGTAATTTTTACTAATGGCACACCACCTGGTGCGCCATTAGTATCTGGTATACTAATGGCGCACTGCGCGTGCGCCATTAGTATAGGCAAGGGTGCGCCATTAGTATGCCTCCCAGGGGCCATGTATACCCAGGTGCTTTGGCATACTAATGGCGCACCACCGCTGGATGCGCCATTAGTAACCGCGGCATACTAATGGCGCACTGCCCAGTGATGCGCCATTAGTATGCACTGTCATACTAATGGCGCACTGTCATGTGATGCGCCATTAGTATGAATATTAGGTTTTTTTATTTTTTATTTTCTGTTTTTTGCACAGGTTACAAAATGTACAATTTGACAAAATATAGATAGCACACATCAACAACAGATTCATCAAATACAATAGAAGATTAGTCTTTGAATACAATTCATCATATTAGTCTCCGAATACAATTCATCATATTAGTCTCTGAATTAAAAAGACCGAACAAAGATAGAACATTATATTACAAGTCTCGAGACCGCGAGTAGCGAGTTTGTCTTCACATTACAAGTCGATATCGATCATCTAAACTACCATCACATAGAAGAGAGCTGCGGTCATCACGATGAGCATCATCACGATGAAACTCGTCTTCATCCGGTTCCTCCAACGCTCCCTCCCCTCTACCGCTAGATAGCGGGCGTATCTAGATTCGGCCTCGGCCCTAGTGGTGTACCCTTTGTAACTGTTACCGCTGAATCGGTGAACCTATCTCCGACACTCCTCCCAGTCATCGTAGACTCCGGGAACCTTACCCTTGTACACGACATACATCAGCATCGCTATGCACTAGCCAAACGAAACGTTAGTACCAATTCACAGACAATACATAAGCAATATATAAGTATGCAACATAATGATCGGAAGAGAAAAGCAAGACATTAATAGCATCGATTACATCTAAGTTGAACGACTCTTGAAACCAAAGAGACATACTACAAGTTCATTAAAGTTTAATTACAACATGAGCCAATCGATGTTTCAGAACTAGACACAGCATCACTGCTTTCGACTCGACTCAAGGGACCGGAGCGTGGATGAAGCCGCCGTCTATCGTGGGAGTCATGAAATAACGGTCGTTGTCAGCCTGCATTTGTAGCATTGTGTCGATGTCACTGTTGGACGGTTGATTGTTGAGGTAGAACTGCCCCGAGGTATGAAGGACATCTTGATGGATGATTTCCGCAAACTCCGACTGGATGCGAAAGAATTCTTGTCGGAGGTCCGCGTCCTGGATTGCCGACACGCTCTTTGCCCAATCTTTGAGTTTACTCGGTAGCAGAAGTTGATGATGGTCCCGTACGATCGCCCGCATGTGATGGATGGCATAGTAGGCACCCTTCTGACCGCCAGGCGGCTGCTTGACGCAGCAGAACATCGTATTGTGGGAGAACACATGCTTGCCGTACTTACGATTAGGCCTGGTGAAGGTGCCTCCAGATTTGGCGTAGCCGGGTAGAACATCATCAAGAACCTTCTTGACATTTGTGTAGTCTACGTTCGACTGATGGTCCGGGTCGAAATACATGGCCATGGAATATTTGGGGCTTAGTAGGATGAGCGTGCAACGTGTGTCACTGCAGAAAACACAGAATGTTAAAAGAAAAACGATCGAAATGTAAGAATTCATATGTTATGGGCCGGTTGAGGGGAGGACTTACTCGGGAAAGTAAGGCACGAGGAAGTTATCCTTATCTTGGTTTGCCAGAATGATGCCTTCGAGGTAAGAACTCGCGACTTGCCGGTCCCCAATGCTGCCCAAGATCTTGGCACACATGTAGAAGGGGTCGACTATCACGATGTTCGGGGTCTTGTCGCGAATGATCCGCATCTCCATACTCAGCGAAAATAGCCGAACGAAGGTGTAGTGCAGCGGATGAAGGTTCAACATAGCGTGGATGTCATCAAAACGCAGGACGATCGTACGCCCGATGGAGTTATCCACAAAGCCCTTGCCCTCTGGCACCTTGGCCGCGAAAACCGGGTATGCCACATCCTTCTCTCTGAGACGCCGCTTCTCCAAAGCAAGAACACTGTCATGCAGACTCCGCATAGCACCGGTTGCTGCATTGAGCATATTTGTCGGTAGCATCGCCCTACCCGCCATATGCACCCTCCTCGAGATATCCTGCGGTGAAGGTGGCCCGTCCTGAGCACGGATCGTACTCGGTGCCGGCTGGCTCGCACCCTTCTTAGTCTTTCTTTTGCGTGCCTTCTTCTTCTCCTGTAATGGGACCGAGTTCTGCTCACAGACCGCCTTCTTGAGTGTGTTGGGGCTGATAATATTTCGCACCTCGCCTATCTGAGGCTCGGTGAAGTCGGCAGCTGGAGGCGTCTCCTGAGAGCTGAACGCCAGACGGCGCCTATTGCAACTTGGCTTCTCCGTGGTACTAGCTAGATCGCACACGTCTTTTGTTGGGTTTAGTTCTTGAGAAGGAGGCCCCATGAAGTCGCCATCGTACCCATGATCGGCAAAGTACTGATCGACGTTGCCAAATGTATCATCGTCGTCGTCGTCGTCGTTCTGATCCTGTGCCATATGCATGTTTGGATCCAGTGGCATAGGGATGTCCGGCACCGTTACGGCGGTCTTGCCATGGGGCCGACTTGGCGCCGGCACGACTGGCGGTGTTGTCTTTAGGGTGGTGTCCCCCGCCCCCAAACGAATCTGGCTCTTCGGCCAAACCAGGGGCCAGCTCAGGCAGGTGCTGAGGGTCATCACGTCTTCATCGTCGGCCCCGACGGGTCGAATCGGAGGTAACAAGTCGTCGCAGCCTGGCAGCACCCGAACCAGTTGAACCCTAAACAAGTTGGGTGGCATCTGGGTACCGTAGAACAAGGGGTTGCCCGGTTGAACGATTTTGCCCTTGGCGACATCGACCAACTCGTTGTTCACGAAGTGGAGGAGAGTGCACGGAACGTCGGCGGCGCCCTGCGAAAACATGTAGGGCGTCAGGGATGCCCAGTCAAAGGCAAGGAGATGAAGTCCTCGGCCGAGAGAGGCTTAATTAGTTACGTGATGATGGCGTCGAGCTCGGCTAATGTCGACGCACCGCCAACGGCGGGCGTGCAGTTGACGGAGGGGCCGCTTGCTGCAGAGGTGCCGGCCGGCGTACACCCGGGTGCATTAAGCTCCCGTGCCGGCGTCGGAGACACCAATGCCGCCTCCGCCGGAGGCACCAATGGCCCCGCCATCGCATTATGCGAGTTGCTGGCCGTGAAGCTAGGAATCGGGGGCGGCCCCTGTTGGCCACCCGGAATCCACGCACTCAACCCCGAGATCAAGGTAGGCACAATGGCGGTGATCGTCGCTCCGAGTCGTTGTTCCACTTGCTCTTGGACAATCTCCGGAATCCGCGCCACCTGTTCCTTGAGTTCTTGAACCTCTCGCGCCTGGCTTTCCGAGCTGGTCTTTTTCTCCTTCCGCACACCAGCGGTATAGTATGACCCCCATTTTGTGGACAAGCCTTTGCCGGCCACACGACCAGCTGACGTCGGCTTACTGAGCTTATCCTTCTTCTTCATTACATTCAACGCCCTATTTAGAGTGGTGTCCCAAGGGTTGCTCTTAGTTGACCCCGCGCTACTGCTTTCAGTCGCCTGCGGAAGGAATGTGAACCATTTAGAAATTTGGCTTCATTAATTAGAATGCAACCATATGGAGCTAATTACGCGGGGGTGTATTCCTTACCAGAACAAGCTCAAGCTGCCTGGTCTTCGGATCCGTGGTAAGCTCCTTTGTTTTCGGGTCCTTCTTGTACCGGGCCCTGACAAAGTTCCTGGTCTGCTTGTTACCGCTGTATTTCTCGAAGAGGGGCGGTAGGCCTTGCTCGGCACGGTCCGCCTCCTCCTTGTCCCATATAGGCTCCGCCACTCTGTAACCGCCGGGACCGAGTGTGTGTTCCCCTATGTTCAGCTCCCGCATTTGTTTCCCCCACTCACTTGATTGGGAGCTTGCGGTGCTCGAGCAATTGATCTTGAAGTCATTGTAGTCATCTTCGGTGATCGAAGGATTTTTCTCCTTGATCTTCTGATAACTCTCACCTTTATCGATCATTTTCTTCACATTGCTTTTCCAAGTAGACAGGGCCTTGCTCATATTCGTGAGGGCAGCATTGTTCACTTTATTCCCTTTGAGGCTTGTGTTTGCAAATTCAGCGGGGAACTTGTATCGTTCGTGCAGCTTCGTGAAGAGGAGGTGGCGCAAATTCCCTCGGTCAGGATGCCTCAGGTTCTCGGTGTTGATCGAGACGGTGCTCCGGACAATGCACCCGAGCTGAAGCGAGTACCCCTTGACTATTCGTTCGGGCGCCGTTGGATACCCGTTGGAGTCCACTTCAGTAACTTCCTCCTTGAGGGTGAGGAGCACGATCGGGCGTCGGTCCTTCCGTTGCCTCTTCGGTTGGCTGCCATCTGTGCGGGCGCCGCCATCATCAGTGGTGGCATCCTCGGCGGCACCATCAGTGGTGGCATCAGTGTGGTCATCCTCGGCGGCACCATCAGTGGTCTCAGGATCGGTGGGGAAGGCGGCGGCCTCATACAAGTGAGGTTGTTCCTCCATCTCCTGGGATAGCTCCCAGAATGCCTTGCCGCCCGAAGCCCCGGCCTCATCGTTGTGGGCCATGTTTCTCTCTAAATAGAAACAAAGTTTGGTCAAAAAGTTGGTTATTGTCAAGGAACAAGATCATGGTCTCATCATTTAGGGTTTGTCGACACCGAGGCATCCTAAAATCTAAGCTTTTATCATTGAGGGTTTTTCAACGCCGAGGCACCCTAAAAGCCTAAGCTTTCATCATTTCGGTTTTTACCGAGGCACCCTAAAAGCCATGCATTAGTCAGAAGTACGCCGGGGCACTTGATCCTACTTAATTAACTACTATGATACCCCGGCCCATGCATTAGTCACAAGTACCCCATATGTCCTATTTTTAGCAAAGTCATGCTAAAATTCACGGAAAATTTCAGCATGACCTTTGCTGAAAATAGGACATATGGAGTACCCGAATTTGCCGGAACGGAAGTTAATCGACATTCCAGCAAACTCAAGGGCCTCTCGGGGTACCTGCAAAATCATTATCCCAGGTGGACATGGATGCAATGTCACATGTCACATGGATCCCACACCCACAGGAGCTGGTGAAGCTTCATGTGTATTTCACGAAAACCAGCCTGACTAAAGAGCTTTATGTAGAAAACAAATCACTCCACCAGCTCACACAGGATCATCCCTCTAAGCAATTACTCAAAATGGGCACTAGCAGCAAAATGAACATTTTACAATCTGAACTTTTTTTTGTCATCTATGTGCTCATTTAACTTTGATCCAAATAGTATCAAAGTTCTTAGAAACAAGCAGCTCTGCTAACAAGGAACAGTAAAAATGGGGCTTGCCTTAAGATGGGAAGTAAAGTTGCAAAAACTATCACAAAGAACACTAAAAATGGAACATAGCTCAGCATTTGTATTGATAGGAACAAACATAAAATCAAACCATGGGCATCTACTAGGTAGACCAACATAAAATTTTGACTGGAGTTACATAAGGGGAAATTGATGTGATGAATGGCAGTTTGGGAGCTGAGCTGATCATGTCCATGTATTCTAATTCTACAGTAAGATGGCATTGCTGTTGGTACCAATTTATTTGTTCACAAAGATACATTTTTGGTAATGCATAGACAACATCACCTTTTATTTATCATGGTTGGTTCTGTTCCATAATTATATCAGCCCAGAGTGTCTTATTAGATATCAGACTGAATTGTAATGCACCCATTCTAAAACTTTAAGTGAAAATAACCCTTGGTGTTTGATATGCATAACAATGAAAGATGTTGGTTCACATCTTTTACTGATAGTTTGGTGGTTTTATTTTTCTAGCCCACCGTCAATCACTTGGTAGCCATGACAGAGAAACCGCGGGGCAAATAGTGTGAGTAGCTAATAAGGGCTCAAAAAATTTTCTGCTACCAACATGTATTTTTTTCTGCTACCCACATGTATTTTTTTGAGAGAGATGGACTACCAACGTGTATTATGCTATTTAATTAAAGCTCATGCCATGCTTATCTTACATCAGATTTATTTATTCTAAGCTATAATTATTTGCCAGTTGCTTGGCAGTACGTACTAGACATTGTGGCATCATGCATGCTGCGTGAGGTGAGGTGAGAACTCAACTACCATGGGCATCAAACATAAAATTTTGACTGGAGTAACAGAGGCATAAAAGTAGAAATTACAGGTTTCTGAATCTGAACTTTTTTAGTTAACAGAACCTGAACTTTTTTAGTTAACAGAACCTGAACCTAAACATGTTCCTAGTAGTCCAACTTCCTAGTAGTCCAACAATGTTTCTGAATCTGAACCTTTTTAGTTAACAGAACCCGACAAACTTGAATCAAACCGCTAAGGGCAGAAAGAACTGAATGCATCTTTGGCCAAAGGCAAACAAAAATGAAGTATTCAACAGTGAGAAATCAGCAAAATGTACTGAAAGAAGTATTCTCATCTATGGCCTCAGGGGAAGTTTATTACATGTTGGAAATGAGACAAGATAGGCCCTTAGATCAAATTGAACTGTGTTACAAATGCTGAATTTGAAAGCTGGTGAGGTGCCAACAAATAAGCACTGCACAAATCACGCAAATGCACAATCCTAACAAAATAAGCACATTGTGGTCATTGAGAGTAAGAAAGTTGGGCCTATAAATGGTTCGCGGGTACCTAATATGCCGGGGACGTAAACCAACAGAGACATCATCGGCCAATGAACAAAAGCACTAGTATGGCAAAGAGAAGAACAGGTTGCCCACAGCCTCAGCAATGTACAGTTTACAACACAAGTTTGCCAGATATTTTACTTGTAAGACATCATCGGCCAATGAACAGCAGAGATTTCAGGAAAATAAACGAAGAGAGAACCATGACAGGGGACGAACCAGCCGCATACCTTGCTGCGAGAGGGGCGGCGGGGCGACGGACGGTGGTGTTGGGGCGGCGGGGCGACGTTGGTGTCGGGGCGGCGTCGAGGGCGGCGGGGCGACGGTGGTATCGGGGCGGCGTCGAGGGCGGCGGGGCGACGGTGGTGTCGGGGCGGCGCTGGGGCGGCGGGGCGACGGTGGCGTCGGGGCGGCGTCGAGGGCGGCGGGGCGAGGGTGGTGTCGGGGCGGCGCTGGGGCGGCGGGGCGACGGTGGCGTCGAGGGAGGCGGGGCGACGGACGGTGTCGGGACGGTGCGACGGCGGCGAGGCTTTCTGGGCTCTGGGGGAGAGGAGAGGGCGAGGGAGGGAGAGGGCGAGGGCGAGGGAAGACGGGGAGAGGGTGAGGGAGAGGGAAGGCGAGGAGAGGGCGAGGGAGGGAGAGGGCGGAGAGGCAGGGCGGCGGCGGTGGAGCGGGCGCGGCGGACGACGTCGGGTTAGGTTTGGGCGGACGGCGCGGGCTCGAGGGGGAGGAAGGGGAGAGGGAGGCGGCGGGGGCGCGTGGGCGGCTGCGGCGCAGTGGGTCAGGGCAGCGGCGGCGGCGGCGGTGGATCGAGGGAGAGGGAACTGGCGAGGGGGAGAGGGAAGGGGGGATCGGGCGAAGGGGGAGAGGGAAGGGATCGGGCACAATACTAATGGCGCACCACCCCTCGGTGCGCCATAAGTACATCCATACTAATGGCGCACCTCACCGTGGTGTGCCATTAGTATTTTTTTTATTTCAACTCGAGCCAATAGGTTATGTACCACCAGAACTGATCCACATCAAGTCCCCTCTACTAGTCCGACTGGTCAGCAGCCAGTTCTCACACCAGGAGGTCCTGGGTTCGACTCCCAGGCTCCACAATTTTTTTTAGCATTTAAAAAGCTGTTTGATACTTATTTGTGTTTAAATATGTTCAAACTTTTTTAAATCATAACAGTAATATTTTTTTTATAAGACAGTAATAATTTTTTTAAAAATATCATCAAACAGTAATGCCGGTGGAGCGGGGGAGGGTGCGCGGGGTGCGGGGGTCGGCGGCGGCGGTTGAGTAGGGGAATCGAGGGTGCGGGGGGTCGGCGGCGGCGGCCGGTGGACTGGGGGGGTGCTCGGTGGCGAGGGGGACCGGATCTGGCGAGGTGGGATAGCGATCGAGATGGAGGGGGATCGAGATCGAGTGTCCATGAAATTTAAAAATATTCATGATAGTTCAAAAAGTACCCATGAAATACAATCGAGAAATGAAGGCTACGATTTAAATACAATCGATCTTAGCTAGCTATCTGTTCACAATCTTCTTGCCCTTCTTTTTCGCAAATGGAGTTCTTCTGTGGAACGGACGTCCTTTAGGTAGGGTGGTCCTGCTTCTTCTTGTGGTGTATGCTGCTACTTCATCATCGTCGTCATGTTCGATCCTCGGGTCGCCGTACTTGTCGAAGTCTTGCTCATTGGCTACTCCATCCATTCCGATGATCTTCCTTTTGCCTCTCCTCACGACAACACGACTGGGCTTTGGCGGGTCGGTAATGAAGAAGCATTGGTCCACTTGGGAAGCCAGTACCCATGGCTCATTTTTCGCGGTGACGTTTGCGCCCGCGGTCTTGGATTTGGCTTCGGGTATAACCATGGTGGTGAAATACCGGTCTTCTTTTATGACGTTCTTGGCCCATCTGACACGGAACATCGGGACCTTCTCTCCAGCGTAGCTCAGCTCCCAGATCTCCTTGATCCTTCCGTAGTATCTGTCCTTGTCGTTACCGGTGTAGGATTCCATCGTTACCCCGGAGTTCTGATAACCATCGCTCTTCATGTCCTTGGCCTCGGTGTAGAATGTGTAGCCGTTGATATCGTACGCCTCATAGGTCATCAGGTTGTGCTCGGCGCCCTGTGACAAGGCGAATATGAGTTGTTCTTCCGCGGAAGAATCCTCATGTAAAGGGTACGACAGAAGCTTCTGCTTGAACCAACGCGTGAAACATGAGTTGTGCTCTTTGAGTATATCTCCGTCCGTCCTCTGTTGGCCTCGGTCATTGTATGTCTTCTTAATAAAGGTTTTGTGCTCTACCACCCAAGGATCGACCACGTCTATGTGTTGTAGCGCGACTAGGTTTGCTCTTTCAAAGTCGGCGAGTCGACCCTCGAAGTCGACATGCATTTCGCGGCGACCCTCACGGTGACCCCATCCAGCGAGCCTGCCGAGGTGCCTGTTGACGGGCAGACCAACGGGGTTCTCGATGCCTAGATAATTCGTGCAGTAGGAGATGCACTCTTCAGTCAGAAAGCCCCTGGCTATGCTTCCTTCTAGACGTGACATGTTGCGAACGTATCCTTTGATGACACCATTCATCCTTTCGAACGGCATCATGCTGTGCAGGAACGTCGGCCCGAGTTGGATGATATCCTCCACTATATGGACCAGCAGATGCACCATAACATCGAAGAATGCGGGCGGGAAGTACATCTCAAGCTCGCATAGTATCACCACGATCTCTTCCTGTAGCCTTCTGAGTTGCCTCACGCCAATCGACTTCCGAGAGATGACGTCGAAGAAGTTGCATAGGCCAAATAGCATTTCACGGACGTGCGCGTCCATGATCCCACAGATTGCAACTGGAAGTATCTGCGTCATCAGCACGTGACAGTCGTGAGACTTCATCCCGCTGAACTTCTGCTTCGCTGGGTCTAGGTATCTGCTTATCTTCCCCGCGTAACCGTAAGGAAGTTTTACTCCTAGGAGGCAGGTGAAAAACTGCTCGATCTCCTCCTGACTTAGAGTGAAGCACGCGGGAGGGTAGTCATTTCTGGTCTTCTTGGCCTTTTTGCCTTTGCGACGACTTTCTGTGTCCTGCTTCGCCTCATCATCATCATCATCATCATCATCATCATCATCATCATCATCATCATATATAGCGTGAAGCTCCTGCCTGATGCCCATTGATTTCAAGTCTGCCCTTGCTTTCGGCCCATATTTGGTCCTCTCTGGCATATTGAGTAGGGTACCAAGCAGACTCTCGCACACGTTCTTCGTGATATGCATGACATCAAGGCTGTGAGGCACACGGTGGATCTTCCAGTACGGCAAGTCCCAGAAAACAGACCTCGTTTTCCATACCTTCAGCAGCGGCTCTGGCGCCTGTCGCTTCTTTCCCGGCTCTGGCGCCTTTTGCTTCTTTCCCGGCAGTGGGCAGTCTTTCCAATTTTTCAACAGCTTGTCTATTTCCTCGCCGCTCCTCGTACACGGGCGTTTTCGGGGTTCGGTTTCACCATCGAACAGATCCTTGCGTTTCCTCCACGGGTCATCGTCGCGAAGCCACCTTTGATGTCCCATGAACACGGTTTTCGAAGACCCGGGATCTCTATCTAGCTGGCGATACGTTGTGTCATCCATGCACCTTACGCATCCAGAAAATCCGTGGACTACCTGCCCCGCAAGATATCCGTAACCGAGATAGTCGTGCACCGTCGTGAGCAGTGCGGCTCTCATAGGGAAATATTCTTTCTCTGCGGCGTCCCACGTATTGGCTGGCATTTTCCACAGCGTGTCAATCTCCTCTTTCAGCAGCCCCAGATACAGATTGATGTCGTTCCCTGGTTGTTTCGGCCCTTCAATTAGCATACTCATGTGAATGTACTTCCTCTTCATGCACAACCAGGGGGGGAGGTTGTACATCCACACAAACACAGGCCAGGTGCTATGTGTGCTTCTCTGGCTGCCAAACGGATTGACTCCATCGGTGCTCGCGCCTAGCACGATGTTCCCTGGATCGTTCCCAAATTCTAGGTATTCGAAGTACAACGCTTGCCACTGGCTCGCATCCTTAGGGTGACTCAGCATCTTGTCTTTTTTTATCTATCTCTGGATCATTTGCGTCATCTTCTCGCTTCTTCTCCTCCCTATCCGCGTGGCAATGCAGGAGCTTTGCTACCTTAGGGTTCGCGAAATACCGCTGCAGACGAGGAGTGATCGGAAAGTACCACACCACTTTTCGAGGAGCTTTCTTCCTCTTCTTGTATCGAGTGACACCGCACACCGGACATATGGTAGACTCCGCGTGCTTGTCCCGATAAATGATGCAATTGTTCATGCACACATGGTATTTCACGTGCGGTAAATCCAGAGGACACACGATTTTCTTCGCCTCCTCCAAACTGGCCGGGCACTTGTTCCCCTTGGGAAGACGTTCGTGCCAGAATGACATGTTCTCGTCGAAGCATGCATCGGTCATTTTGTGTTTTACCTTCATCTCCATAGCCATGAGTGTTACTTTCAGGCGGGTATCCTCGGGCCTGCATCCTTCATACAATGGAGTAACTGCGTCTAACTCAAGTTGATCCATCTTGGCTTTCTCTCGGGCAGCAGCTCTTGCGTTATCCATCTGCTTGAGAAGCAGCTCTTGAATATGAGGGTCCTGCACCCAGCCCATCGATGGTCCAGCGTCGTCTGCTCCGCCGGCATCATCATCATGTCCTGCATCTTCTACATGACGACTCTGTACAACATCACCGTCGTGATCATCTCTTGGGGATTCTTCGTCTTCTCGCCCCCCCGAGCCGCGGTGGTTGTCTTGCTGCCCTTCCTCATTTCTTGCCCGGCCCCCATGGACGACTTCGTAGTCATCTTCATCACCTTGCCACCGATAGCCATCCATGAAACCACGCAAGAGCAGGTGGTCCCGCACCTGCCCGGAATCCGGGTTCGCAATAAGGCTATTCAGCTTGCATCTTCGACACGGACATCTTATCTCCGTCTCGTTCTTTTGAAGCATCTCGGCCTTCGCGGACCTCAAAAACCTATTCACGATGCCTTCGGTCATCGTGCGAACCATGGTCGCCTGCGGGGTAGAGCAAAATGATATTTTAGAACCAAGAAAAAATTTGGCATGACTTTCCCTAAAAATAGGACCAAAAAGAATGCTTAATGCCAAAATTCTCGCCGAAACGGAGATGAATCAACATTCCGGCAAAATATTGGCAACTATCGCATTTCAAATACCGGTACACCTCCAAACACAAACACATATGCAACACCACAAACATATGCAACACCACGAACATACATAGATCTAGCTAGGCCATAAAAAGTGCATGTGCACATTGTTGTAGGGAGAACAACATAAATATAGCTCCCCCCTTACTTACCTAGCAAAACAAGGTAACTTAACCACTTAATTTGAATGAATCTATGGTGGAAATGAGGTGAAAAAGAGGAGGCACCCGAGACAAGGAGGAGGCGGTGGAGAGAATGAAGTGGGGAGAAAGTGAGTGTGGGAGGAGAGGCTGTCCAAAATATCATGTTGCTGCCCACTTACTAATGGCGCACCAGCAACAAATGCGCCATTAGTAATCCAGGTTACTAATGGCGCACCCCCAGGTGGTGCGCCATTAGTAGTTTTGCAAAAAAAAACATACTAATGGCGCACTCTGCCACGGTGCGCCATTACTAGTTTGAACTAGTAATGGCGCACCGCGTGTGAGTGCGCCATTAGTACTTTTGCAAAAAAAGGAATAAAAACAATAATAAAAAAATAACTTTAGTGGCGCACCCTCTGGCTGGTGCGCGATTACTAGTTACAACTAGTAATGGCGCACCACCAGCGGATGCGCCATTAGTATGTTTGGACAGGCGCACTAGTTCAAAAAAAATTTTGGTACTAATGGCGCACCGTGGGCAGGGTGCGCCATTAGTAATTTCAACACTAATGGCGCATCAGAAGGTGGTGCGCCATTAGTATATACTAATGGCGCACCACATGTCTGGTGCGCCATTAGTGTCAATTCCATCTATAGCCCTTTTCCTAGTAGTGTGAGATTATGTAACTCCCGGATACCGGAGGAAAACCTTGTGTGCTATCAAACGTCACAACGTAACTAGGTGACCATAAAGATGCTCTACAGGTATCTTTGAAGGTGTTTGTTGGGCTGGCATAGGTCGAGATTAGGATTTGTCACCCCGAGTATCGGAGAGGTATATCTGGGCCCTCTCGGTAATACACATCATAATAAGCCTTGCAAGCAATGTGACTAATGAGTTAGTTGCGGGATGATGTATTACAGAACGAGTAAAGAGACTTGTTGGTAATGAGATTGAACTAGGTATGAAGATACCGACGATTGAATCTCAGACAAGTAACATACCGATGAGAAAGGGAATAACGTATGTTGTCATTATGATACGACCGATAAAGATCTTCGTAGAATATGTGGTAACCAATATGAGCATCCAGGTTCCGCTATTGGTTATTGACCGAAGAGGAGTCTCGGTCATGTCTACATAGTTCTCGAACCCGTAGGGTCCGCACACTTAACGTTCGATGACGATTTTGTATTATATGAGTTATGTGATTTGGTGATCGAATGTTGTTCGGAGTCCCGGATTCATCAAATGACAACACTTGTCTATGGTTCGGAAACTTAACCATCTTTGATTAACGAGCTAGTCTAGTATAGGCTTTCTAGGGGCACTGTGTTTTGTCTATGTATCCACACATGTATCAAGTTTCCGTTTAATACAATTCTAGCATGAATAATAAACATTTATCATGATATAAGGAAATATAAAATAACAACTTTATTATTGCCTCTAGGGCATATTTCCTTTAAAAATACCTAGGACTGCCTGTTTCTGACAAAACGATTAGGAATAAAATGTGGGAAAATGTTACTGAAAAGATAGAAAGGAGGTGTGCTTGTTGGCAAGGGAGGCTACTGAATATAGCTGGGAGAATTATTATGGTCCAATCATGTCTAACTAATATACCCATTTTCATGATGTCTTTCTATCCGCTTCTGGCTGGGGTAAGGAAAAAAGGTAGACTTCTTCAAAGCCAGACTAGTCTGGCAAGCTGAAGAACATAAGAAGAAATATCACCTGGTGAATTGGAAAACTTGTTGCTTACCAAAATCACAGAGGGGGGGGGGGGGTTGGGGGTTATAAATGTGGATTGCTTTAATAAAGCTTTATTGGCCAAGTGGTTGTGGAAAATTGAAAATGATTTTGGACTATGGTAAGATATATTGTGGAGAAAATATATCCAAGAAAAATGCATTTCTGGGATCAAACATAAACCTGGAGATTCCCAGTTCTGCTGCAGCATACTTGGGATCAAAGAGATCTATTATAAGTACATAAAGAAAAAAATTGGTGATGGCAAAAATACTAGATTCTGGAAAGATTGGTGGGTAGGGGATAAACCACTTAAAGAGGCTTACCCAAACCTATACTTCATCAACATGAATCACAATATTTCGGTGGTTGACGTGCTTACTAAAGGATGGGTGATGTTTTCTTTTAGAAGATCGATGAATGCAGAGGTAGCTGACCTGTGGGAAAACCTCAAGACTAGATGTGAAGAGGTGGATGTACATGGGGGCAGAGATAGGTCTCTGTGGATGCTGAGTGCAAACAGAGAGTTCTCTGTTAAATCCTTGTATCACGCTCTGATTAAAAATGAAATTGGTTTCCCTCAAAAATTTCTTTCGAAGGTCAAGGTGCCTGCCAAAATTAAGGTATTTCTCTGGTTAATGAATAAAAAATTGTTCTAAAAAAAGACAATCTTTTGAAAAGAGGATTTGCATTTTCTGTGGGTGTGATGAGACAATAGACCACCTTCTCTTCTCATGTTCGGTGGCCAGATATGTTTGGAATTTACTTAGATGCTCAATGGGATTTCTTTCGACACCTGTCACCCTAGATGATTGTTTTGGCAGATGGGCTCGAACCTTTGCCAAGTGAGATAGGGGATTGATGCTTGTTGGGGTTTCTGCTGTTCTATGGACTATTTGGAGATGTCGTAATGATGCGAGTTTTGAAAAGAAAAAATAATTAATGACCCTTTGGGCGTGGTAAAACTAATATGCAATTGGATATTGGACTGGTCTATCTTGCAGATCAAGGACCCAGAGGGAAGAATCTTGCAGCTGGGAGCAAAGGTGGTCGAGCGGGTGGCAAGTGAGATCTTCAGGTCGTCGCAGGGATGGTGTCTAGGGGTTCTGAGGCTGGAAAACTGACAGCAACCACGACCGATCCCAAAAGAAGAAAAATCCTTGCGGACTTTCACTTCACCTTGCTGGCCGGATGTGCTCTTTCGCTTCTACCTTAGCATGCGGTCTTTTACTTTATGCTTAGCCTGTAACTGCTTATAGACTTCCAGTGTTGGGATGTAAGCTGAACCCCTTTCAATGCTTGTAATGTCTGGATCTTGCTACTACTAGATCTTGGTTTCTTTATATGAAGTCGGAAAGGGAAAGCCTCTCTTTTGCTAAAAAAGCAAAAAGATAGACGATACACCAAAGTAGAAATTACCAGTCTAGCCGGCACTGGAGAAGAACAAGACGTTTTCCCTCAGAATCTGGACGGCTGTCAAAGCTTGGCTCGATGTGCCTGAACTAAACATTGCAGACTGGGGAGGCATTCACATGGTCCAAGCCTGGTGGGCGGCAACGGTTCTTACACGTGGACATAGGAGGAAGGCCATTTCATCACTTCTCATGCTCATCACATGGGAGATACGGAACGAGCAAAACTCTCGAGTTTTTTGTAGTAAGTCAGCTATGCCTACTGCTCTAGTAGACAACATCAAGCGGGAGGCAAGGAATTGGGGCCTTGTAGGGGTGAAACATTTGTGCGCTTTGATGCCGCGAGAGTAGGCCTTTTCTTTTCCATAAAAGGAACCAGAAGGTTGGACTTGGAGGGCGCAGCTCCGACGAAGCGACCAGGCCATCCGCAGGTCTGTCGAGCCGTCGAGGGGAAACGCCTGGGGCGGCACACGGAACAAGGCAACTATGTGTTGTCTGATCATCAATCGAATCGTCGGGCGATCGAGTACTTTGGAAGCGCAACTGACCAACGATCGAATGTGGACGTGTTTTTTTTCTTGCAGCACCAGCAGAGTATGGCGAGCCTGCTGCTTGGCAATGCAGAGTTAGTTGGCCTGCGAGCCTGAGAAGATACATGGGCTGAGCGGCTGAGGCCTGGGGCTGGGCCTCTTAAAATCTAAAATTCTGAAATCTTTCTTCTAGACCAAATAGCACTAGTTGGGCCATGCCTGGGACTATAGCCCCAGTTGCCATAGGCCAATTCCGCCCTCTCCTTCTTCCTTTCTTTCTTCCCCGGCCACAGAGAAGTCCCCTCGGCGCGCCGCGCGCCGCGCTCACGGAGCAGGCAGAGTATGGCGAGCCTCTCCTTGCTGTTGCGCGGCGCGTCGGGCCCGGTGTGGCGCAGCTGGCCCTGTGCAGCGCGTCCAATCCGGCTCGCGACCGGGTCGGTTGCTTCACCTCGCGACCAATCCGGTGCGGCACCCGCGCGTCCAGCCTCCACCTCGCAGCCGCTGGAGTGTGACGATCGATGAACCCTAGGGAAAGGGGATCGATCGCACGGAGGGGAAAAGAGGGGTTAGATGAGGAGAGCAGGAGGGAGGAAGACGAAGGAGATGGGAACAGAGTCTAGTATTCTCTCGTTGCATATCCAGTCCAGTGATACACGATGGGTTAAGTACCCCCACTCCAGGCCACACACGGCCCATTACATCTACGGGCTCCAGCCTACTTGCTTCTGGCCCAATTACTCTCCTCACCTATTACATGTCCACCGATACACTTGTATCAGGTGTATCAGGTGTGACAGTTGCCCCGCCTTGAGCGGCAGCGTCATCCTTCCAGCAATGTGTCGTAGAATAGCGAAGGCGCAGCACGTTGTAGTCCTCCCAGGTTGCTGACGCTGGAGAAAGAGATGACCATTGAACGCGCACCTGAACCACCGAGATGTTGCCTTTCTTGACCATCCGTCTATCCAGGATGGCCACGGGTTGGAGGGGAGCCACGGTGAGGTCTGGCACGCGAGGCAACTTGGAGAAGACCGGCGAGTAGTCCGGCGTGAAAGGCTTCAGCTGTGACACGTGGAAAACTGGGTGGATCCGGCTGTTGGCCGGCAGTTGGAGCTTGTATGCCATGGCGCCAATGCATTGCAGGACAGTGAACAGTCCAAAGAACTTGTAGGCGAGCTTGGGGAAGGGGCGATTAGCCACCGTAGACTGCGCGTACGGCTGAAGCTTGAGTAGCACTTGATCACCTTCCGCGAATGAGCGCTCCGTCCTGTGCTTATTTGCCTTCTGTTTGACACGATTCTGGGCATGCGAGCTGTGCCCGGCGGGCGTCTGCATGCGTGGCCTAGTCCAGCTCTGAGCTCGTTTCTGCTGGCAATTGTGCGGCGAGCGTTGGCAGTCCTCCAAAATTGGGTTCCTTCCCATACAGTGCCTGAAAGGGTGAGGTATTCAACGAGGAATGATAGGTAGTATTGTACCACAATTCCGCTGTCGAGAGCCACTTGCGCCACTTGGATGGTGTATCATGGACGGCGCATGCAGGTACATCTCCAGACACTGGTTCACACGCTCGCTTTGGCCATTGGTTTGTGGGTGGTACGCCGTGGAGTAGCTCAGTTTGGTGCCAGCAGCATCCAAAATGGCACGCCACATGTTGCTGGTGACGATACAGTCCCGGTCGGAGACGATGGAGTGAGGAACGCCGTGGAGCTTGATGATATTGTCCTAGAAGGCACAGTCCACCGTTGCAGCTGTGAAGGGATGGCGGAGAGGCACGAAATGTGCGTACTTGGTGAAGCGGTCGACGACAACCATGATGACCTCGTACCCCTCAGACGCCGGCAATCCCTCGATGAAGTCCATGGTTAGGTCGTGACACGGCTCCGTGGGCATGGGCAGCGGCTGAAGCAAGCCTGGCGTCTTGATGTGCTCGTGCTTGGCATGTTGGCACACCTCGCACTGCCGCACAAACTCCTCCATGGCTTGCTTGAGGCCACGCCAGGCGAAATGTTTCTTGACACGCTGATATGTGGTTGTCGTGCCCGAGTGGCTCCCCACCGCGCTGGCGTGGAAGGCGGTGATGAGCTTGACTTGCAGGGCCGAATTGGCGCCAATCCAGAGCTTGTTGTGGAAGCGGATGACGCCTTGATGAAGCTCATACCCCTGCTCATCCGGACTGCAGAGGGCCAATCGTTGGAGAAGATCTTGAGCATCTGCATCTGTCTCGTAGTAATTGGCCACTTCCTGTAACCATTGCGGTTGGCACGTTGACAGAGCGTCGAGAGCGAGGAGATGGCCGACGCGCGAGAGCGCATCCGCTGCGCCATTTTCGACTCCACGTCGGTACTTGAAGGAGAACTGGAGTCCGACTAGCTTTGACATGGCTTTACGCTGCAGCTCTGTGTCCAACTGTTGGTCTCCGAGGCTACATAAGCTCTTGTGGTCGGTGACGATGAAAAATGGAGCGTGTTGGAGGTAATGTCGCCACTTCTCGACGGCCATGATGACAGCGAGAAACTCCTTCTCATAGATGGACAGGCGCTGATTGCGCACCCCCAACGCCTTGCTGAGATAGGCCACGGGGTGGCCACCCTGGACCAGCACGGCTCCCACGCCGGTGTCGCACGCGTCGGTCTTGATGGAGAAGGGGCGTGAGAAGTCCGGCAGAGCAAGAACGGGGGTGTTGACCATGACATCCTTGAGCAAGTCGAATGCCGCTTGTGCTTGAGCTGACCACGTGAATCCTTTCTTGATGAGAAGTTGTGTCAGTGGCTTGGCGATGATTCCATAACGGGGAACGAATTTGCGATAATAGCTCGTGAGCCCAAGGAATCCGCGCAGCTCAGTGGCATTTGCTGGAGTAGGCCACTCGCACATCGCATTCGTCTTGCTGGGATCAGTGGCCACACCTTCCTTGGAGATCACGTGACCCAAGTATTCAACATGCCAAGCACGAGGCTGAGCAAAGGAACACTTGGACTCTTTGGCATATAGTTGATGTTGGCGGAGAATGGAGAAGACAGTGCGAAGGTGCTCAACATGTTCCTGCAAAGAGCAACTGAACACAAGAATGTCATCAAGGAACGTAATGACAAACTTACGATTCGGACCATAGAAGATGGAGTTTATCAAGCACTGGAATGTTGGTGGTCCGTTCGTGACTCCGAAAGGCATGACTCTGAATTGGAAGTGCCCGTGATATGTTTTGAAAGCAGTCTTCTCTTCATCACCTTCTCTCATTCGTATTTGATGATACCCAGCTCGTAAATCAATCTTGGAAAAGAATGCAGCGCCTGCGAGTTCGTCGAAGAGCTCGTCGATGATTGGCAGGGGAAATTTGTTCTTTATAGTGATAGTGTTGAGTCGACGGTAATCCACACAAAACCTCCAAGTGCCGTCTTTCTTCTTTACCAGCAGCACCAAAGCTGCAAACGGGCTCATGCTGTGGGTGATCAGGGCTTGGTGGAGCATCTCTGAAACTTGCCGTTTTATCTCATCTTTCTGCAGGGCGAGTAGCGGTAGGGTCGGCAGTTGACGGGGACTGCTCTGGGTTCCAAATTGATGGCGTGATCATATTGCCCATGTGGGGGAAGTTTGGTAGGCTCCTCAAAGACATCTCTGAATTCTGTCAACACTTGTTGGATTATAAGGACAATAGGATCCTCTGTATTGTGGGAATACAGGGCCTGCATGTCCACCAAAGCAGCACCCCAGATCTCGTTCGCTTCATGCATTTTCCATAATTGAGCTGCATCTAGGGCTGTGATAGCTGGTGTTTTGTCTGATCGGACACCGGTGAGATGCACCAGTGTTCCTTCGCAATCAAACTGAATTGTCTTGAGGTTCCAATCACACTGCATCGGGCTATGTTGGGCCAGCCAATCCATCCCAAGGACTGCATCATAGACCCCACGTTGCAGGACACGCATGTCTGAACTGAACTTGTGTCCTTGTGCTGTCCACTGAAGCTGAGGAACCATTTCAGTGCACTGTAGCTGTTGTCCGTTAGCCACTCTGACAGCTACTGTAGGTATGGGCTTGGTCGCTGCCGTGATGCGTTTGGCAAAGGAGGCATTGACGAAACTGTGTGTATCCCGGAATCAACCAGCAACAACATGGTCTAATCGCCAACGGTTACGCGAAGTCTGATCATTTCCGCGGATTCGGTGCCTTCCACTACGTTGGCTGACAGTAAGCAGCAGGCTGATTCTGTGGCCGCCGGCTCATCCAATAATTCCAGGGCGCGCACCGCGTCATCGGAGAGAACTTCCCCATACTCCCCTACCTCAATTGTCAATAACTGGGCTGAGCGCTTGCATTGGTGTTCCCTGGAGTACTTCTCCCCACAGCGGAAACAAAGGCCATGTTGGCGTCTATAATCGCGTAACTGTCGCTCTCTGCCAAAGTCATCTGTAGCTGGTTTGGCTGCTGCCATCGGTCGAGTCAGAGGCACCGCAGGCCCTGTGGATGGTGCTGGTGGTGGTCTTCCTGGCGGTGGTGCCGTATAGGGCAGTGGTGATGATCTGCCCGTATGCGCCGGTCGTGACTTGGAACGCTAATTTTCAAGCTCTTCTTCCTGAATCCTTGCAAAAACTGTGGCCCTCATGATGCTATTGGGTGCTTGAATGCGTACTGCTGCTCGGAGCTCATCCTTCAGGCCTAATAAGAACTGAGTAACAAAAAATTTTGGGCTGAGGGTTGCATCCAGTGCCAGCAAGTTGTACATGTAAACTTCGAATTGCTGCATGTAGTCCACCATACTGCCGGTCTGCCTCGACTTCAAGAGGTTGTGCAGCATGGATTCGAACTCCTCTGGTCCAAACTCCTCCTCCAGAGCACGTCTGAACATATCCCAATGAAGAACTGGATGCTGCTGCCGAAACGCTCGGAGCCAGAGCGCGGCATGACCCTCGACATACAGCGCTGCGGTGGCCACCCAATTGTGCTCTGGCACGCGATAGAGCTCGAAATAAGCTAAACAGCGATCAAGCCAGAGGCGTGGACCCTCCCGTCGAAGCGAGGAAACTGATGTTTAGGCGGTTTGATGTCGTGATCCTCCTGTGGCTATTGCACGTGGGCGGGCGCGGGCGGAACAGCCAGTGGTTCTGGCCTGGGAAACAGGGGCAGCCCCTCGTAGACCAGTCACGCACGCTGCGGTCCTCCGGTGAGCGCGTGCGGCATGGGCAACGCACCCGGAGATGGGGGTGCACGGAGCCCCGGTGGTGGTGGTGGTGCGGGTTGATGCGGTCCTTCCTTGGGCGACGGTGTGTGCAACACGGTGGTGGAGGGTATGTCGATGCCGGATCTGGCGGACAGAGCGGCCGAGGCCGAGGGAGATGCCACCTGCCGCACGTCATCGATCTCGGATTGAGTGATCCCGATCTGTTTCAACAGACTCTGCAGCTCCTAAGACACCTGCTGATTGAATTGGGTTTGCGCCTCAGCGCGTTTTTCTGCCTCTGCCTTCTCCTCCTCGAATCGCGAGAGAAGCTTCTCCATCAGGGCGGTGAGGTTTGCTGTTTGTTCCCCCATGGCAGTGAAGAGTTGCCGGGTCTGGACGGAAGGCTTGGACGGCGCCGTGGTACCTGCCCCGAACAGATCGAACCCCGCTGTGGATTTTGTGGGATCTCACCGGAGTGAATTCCCACCGACGGCGGTGGATGTTACCGATCGATCAAAGGAGTTGAGGATGCCGCGGCGCAAAAAAAAATTGGGGACAGTTGTTGGCTCTGATTACCAATTGTGACGACCGATGAACCCTAGGGAAAGGGGATCGATCGCACGGAGGGGAAAAGAGGGGTTAGGTGAGGAGTGCAGGAGGAAGGAAGACGAAGGAGATGGGAACAGAGTCTAGTATTCTCTCGTTGCATATCCAGTCTAGTGATACACGATGGGTTAAGTACCCCCACTCCAGGCCACACACGGCCCATTACATCTACGGGCTCCATCCTACTTGCTTCTGGCCCAATTACTCTCCTCACCTGTTACATGTCCACCGATACACTTGTATCAGGTGTATCAAGTGTGACATGGAGGCTGGCCACTCGCTGATGCAGTATAAGAGGAGCTGTCCATTCTCCATTCTAAAATAAAGACTTACTTTTTTCCCCGGAAAACTAGGAGCCCCCTTGGGAGGCGATTAGGGTCTCGCGTGGAATCCACGGCGGCCGCCGATCGCTAGCGTCGGCGGGCAGCACTGCATCGGGCTCGGATGGCCACAACACCGAGCTCCTCACGGGACAAGGGTGCTCTCTCGGCTCGAGCAGAGAGGGCTCGCATGGAGGAGGCCATGGGCAAGTTAGATCTCACTGAAGAGGAGGCAACACCATTGGTTTTGGACGACGATGATAGCGGGTCAAGGCAGTTTTGGGCGATCGCAGACAAGGTTTTGCACCGGAACTTACTGCACATCCAGACGATCGCCAACGCGTTGCGCCCGGCATGGGGAAACCCTAGAGGGTTGGTGTTCCGTCCGGCGGGTGAGAACATGTTCATAGCAGAGTTTGAGTCCCAACGTGACCGCGATCGCGTGTGGGAGGGATCGCCGTGGCACATAAGTAAGAATGCGGTTGTTCTCACGGAATTCAAAGAGTGTATGCGGCCATCTGAGCTGCAGTTTGAGAAGCTTTAGATCTGGGTCAGGGTCCCAAATCTGCCTTTCAATTTGTGGAACGATGCAAGGGGAACAACAGTGGCCAAACAAATTGATAAGAACGCATCCTTAGTGCAATTTGACCCTGTTGGTGGGTACCTAAGAGCTAGGGTTACCATCAATGTAAGGAAACCTCTTCGCAGGTGGATTTTAATTGATTCTGCAGCTAGAGGTGGAAGAGACTGGTACGATATTTAGTATGAACATGTACCAAACTTCTGTTTCTCATGCGGGCGGTTGGGACATTCTGACCTTCATTGTCCGACCCCTGGCTCGCGTGATGAAAATGGTGAGCTACCTTTTAAATCAAGTCTGAGAGCGCCAGAGGAGAAGAGAAAAGGTGGGTCTAATGATAGCTCGTCTAAGGAGCAACAGTCGAGCCAAAGCAGCACTAAAGATACGCGTGCCACAAACGCTAGAGCTGATCCTAGTCCAGAGGTCAACTCGCCTAAAAAGAAGCTTGATCAGAGGAACAAGAGAAAGGGGGGGGCTCATGGAACAAAGCAAGTTTATCGTCAGATTACTTTGCCTCCGAATGATCAAACGCAGGTGCCACAGATCACTGACACCACAAATGCTGTGGTGGTTTTTAAAGCAGGTGAGATGCGTTCGGATGGTGATGAGAAGGAGTCAGAGAGGGAGCCAGAGGCCAAAAATAAGAAACTGACTCCCACTAACTCCCAAAATTCAGAGTGTTCGGTGGTGGCTGCAGAGCAGCCCCACCAGGAATCATGAGTTGCCTCAGCTGGAACTGCCGGGGGCTTGGGAACCCCGAGGCAGTTCGGGAGCTTCGCAACATTGTGAAGCAGGAAGGACCCGGTCTCTTATTTCTTATGGAGACCAAAATTTTAGCCAAGCGAGTGGAGAATCTTCAGAACTCCCTTGGTTTTGCAGGATGTGTTGCGGTGAGCAGCGTTGGACTCAGTGGAGGACTAGGTTTGTTCTGGTCTGCTGAGCTCGATGTTGAGCTCAAAAATTACAGTTCTGCCCATATAGATGTTATGGTGCAGCGGAAGAATGACACGTCCAAAAAGTGGCGTGTTACTGGATTCTATGGAGCTCCATGCGTGGAAGATAGATGCCACAGTTGGAGATTCATGAGAACATTGTTTGCTATCCAGCATGAAGCTTGGATGTGCATCGGGGATTTCAACGAAACTTTATTCGGCTCGGAACACTTCTCTCTCTCACCAAGACCTGAGTGGCAGATGAAAGCGTTCCGGTAGTTAATGGATGAGTGTGCGCTGGTTGACTTGGGCTGGTCAGGCATGGAATATACATGGGATAATAGGCAGGCGAGACGTTCTAACGTCAAAGCCCGACTAGACAGAGCCTTTGGCAACACAACACTTATAGACCTATTTGCAAACATCAAAGTAAGGCACATTGTCGCTGCGGAGTCAGATCACTGTTTTGTCCTTGCAGATCTTAGGGAAAATCTTACTTCCATCGTACATCGAGGGCCTAAACCCTGTCGATATGAGGACATGTGGCAGACACATGCAGATTATGACCAGCTCATCCTAGACTCCTGGCAGAAGGGGTCGGGTCGTCACGGCCTGGGAGGCGTAGTGAAGGCCCTGAACTGTCTACAATCTCAACTATCAGCTTGGGATAAAAGGGAGTTTGGTTGTCTTGCGCGCAAATACGTAAGTTACGTGCAAAGCTAACTGAGCTGCGGAGTCGTTCTGTGGGCAGCGGGCCAACTGAGGCGGAGAAAGCAATCGTCAAAAAACTGAGGACTGCATTGCACCAAGAAGAGATCTGGTCTCGACAGAGGTCCAGAGTACCATGGCTACGCGAAGGAGACAGGAACACGGGATATTTCCACGCCCAGATGTCTGAGCGCAAGCACATGAACCGGATCGAGAAACTGGAACGCTCGGATGGCTCTATGTGCTCCAGCCCCGAGGAGGACCGTGAAGAGGTTCAAAGTTTCTTCGAAAATTTATACACATCTCAAGGTTTTCGGCAGATGGAAGATCTGCTCGATTTTGTTCCTAGCAGAGTTACGGCCACGATGAATCATGAGTTGCAAAAACCATACACGGCGGAAGAGGTTAAAAAAGCTTTGTTTCAAATGGCTCCGTCAAAAGCCCCGGGAGTTGATGGTTTCACAGTGGGGTTTTTTCAGCGACACTAGAATCTTCTTAAGGATGACATAATTCCAGCGGTGCTTGACTTCTTGAATGGTGGCGAACTACCAGTGAGTATGAATGACACCTCCATCACCCTAATACCCAAGGTACGTTTCCCACAAAAGATTTCCCAATATCGCCCGAGCTCTCTATGCTCAGGCTTGTATAAAATTGCTGCCAAAGCTATTACTAATAGGCTGAGAGAGTTCTTGGATGATATTATTGGAGCGGAGCAGAGCGCTTTTGTCCCGGGGCGCTTGATTACAGACAATGTTTTAGTCGCGTATGAAAGTGTGCATGCCATGAAAAGAAGGAAGAAGGGAGGAAATGCTGCTTGTGCTATCAAGTTAGATATGATGAAAGCTTATGATCGCGTCGAGTGGCACTATCTCGAAGCGATTATGCTCAAGTTGGGGTTTGGATTGGCTTTTGTTTGTCTCATCATGAAGTGCGTTACTTTAGTGCGGTTTGCTGTTCGAGTTAATGGCGAGCTTCAACCTTTCTTCTCTCCCTCCAGGGGGTTCCGTCAGGGTGACCCCGTCTCACCTTACTTGTTTTTGCTGTGCGCCGAGGGTCTCACTTCATTGCTGAACTTCTATGGAGGGACTTATATTGACATAGGCATTCGGGTCAGCTATAGATGTCCTTGGATCAACCACTTGCTATTTGCGGACGATAGTCTAATCTTTCTGCAAGCCAAGGTGCAGAGTGCTCATCGTCTGAATGATATTCTCCGTATATATAGCAAGTGTTCGGGTCAAGCAATGAACAAAGAAAAAAGTGCAATATTTTTTAGTCCTAACACTTCTGATCCTACAAGACTTTTACTAAAGCAAACGCTGCAGATTTTAGTGGAAGCTTTTGGTGAACGCTATCTCGGCCTTCCTACGGCTGTTGGTCGAATTACTGGAGGTACTTTCGACCACATCGGGGAGAGGATCCGGTCAAAACTCCAGGGTGGAGTTGAGAGACTTATTTCATGCGCTGGAAGGGAAGTCAGAATCAAAGCAGTAGCTCAGTCAATTCCCACGTACAGTATGTCCTGCTTCCAGCTAACAAAAAAAGTGTGTGAGAAGCTAGCCTCGCTCATGGCCAAATATTGGTGGAGCAGTAGCCTAGATCGCCGGTCTTTACATTGGTTATCTTGGGACTCACTGGTTGCACCAAAAGTTAAAGGAGGGATGGGATTCAAGGACCTGCAGCTCTTTAACCTAGCACTGCTTGGCAAGCACGGGGGGCGCCTGATGACGAATCCCAACTCTCTGTGCTCGCGGGTCTTAAAAGGTAGATACTTTCATTCCTGCGATTTCATGCAAGCCACTGCACCTAAGTACTCATCGGCCATGCGGCGGGCGATAATCGCGGGCAGAGAAGCTCTGAAATCGGGCTTGATTGAGCGCATTGGAAGTGGCACGACCGTTTCTATCTGGGTGGACAAATGGATCCCCGATACCAGAAGAATGAGTCCTGTTGCTCATATTGGTAATGCGCAGTTACATCATGTGTCTGATCTTATCGATTCTGAAACCTGGCTCTGGAAAGACCAGGTGATCAGAGACAACTTCATACCACCCGATGCAGACGCCATCCTGAATATCCCAATAAGGACTGGTGGTGGTGATGATATCCTGGCATGGGCTTTTGAAAAGTCAGGTTCATATACTGTCAAATCAGCTTACCATGCTCTCATGACTCAGAACGAGCAACTGGCTCTAGAGGAAGGGACGGTAGTCGAAGTATCAACGACAGAAAAACAGCTATGGACCACATTATGGAAATTGAAGGTTCTGCCAAAAGTGAGAGTGTTTTGGTGGAGGGTTTTACGAGGTATCTTGCCTGTAGAATCAACACTAAAGTATCGACATATTGCAACAGTGAGCAAGTGCAAAATATGTCAGCATGAAGATGAGGACATGATGCATGCTTTGTTGAACTTCTCCCATGCGAGAGGGTTTTGGACTCAAGCCCCGGCCTGGCTTGGGGTAAAATGACCCGGTCTACACCCTCTTACATGGTCAATGTTGGAAATATGCCCTAGAGGCAATAATAAAAGTATTATTATATTTCATTGTTTATGATAATTGTCTTTTATTCATGCTATAACTGTATTATCCGGAAATCGTAATACACGTGTGAATACATAGACCACAATATGTCCCTAGTGAGCCTCTAGTTGCAACTCAACTAAATAAATGGCATGGATCTTTGATCCATTTAAATCGAGGGAATTCACATGGTGATTCTCTTTAAAACATATCCTCTCGATATTTAGAGAGCTATAGTAAATATTCCATTTTTGGAATTCACCATAACACAACTGCATAATCCCAATGCCTTTGTTGTCTTAATTCTTGGTCTCCAACCTTTGCCATTTATTCAGTCATCATTTTTCGGAGCTCCACCAAAAATCCGAACATTTTTGGACCTTCCTTTTATCAAATCCTAGTTCAAACCCATTTGAATTAAATTCAAATGAGTTTGAGTTTAAATCTTTCAATCATGGCCTTTCTATTTTTCTTGGAACGAGCATATTTTTGCGAGTCCGGGAAAATTACCCCCATGCGTAAATGCTATCCCAAACACTTCCTTTCCTCTTCTTTTCCTCTTTGGTATTTTCTGTTTTGGAAAATAAAAGAGTAGAGAGGAGAGAAGGATCCCAGCAGCTGCACTGGTTGGCCCAAGGCCCAACCGCAGCCTACCTAAACCCTAGGCCTGTTTGGCCAGGTCTGTAACCTAGCCCGACCCCCTGCATCTCCCCCTCGTCCATCCCCCAGCGCCGCCAGCGCGCGATTCCCCCTCCTCTCGCTCGTCTTCTCCCTTCTCCTCGCTCCCTCTTCATCCCGCAGCGCCCCACAGCCGAAGCCCCACTTCGCCCGACCTCCTCGCCGAGGCCATGGACGCCGCCGCGCCTTCTTCCCCTCCTCGCCATCGCCGCCCTGGCGAGCGCCGCCCCAACGCCCCTCCTGCGATGCCCGCCACCGCAGCCTCCTTCCACGCACCCTCGTCCCGTCCCCTCGGCCTCCTCCTCGTCGCCTGCATCCGCCGCCAGCCACCGCAGAACCAGGCCGCTGCCGCGCCATCCCGCCTCCTCGTCCAACTCCGGTGGCTCCACACCTGCATCTCCACCGGCGCCATCAGTCCCCGTCGCCCGAGCGCTCGAGGAGAGGAGCTCCTCGAGCACCTGCGCCTGCATCCATCGTCCTCTGCGCCCAGCAGGAGCCCCGCGCCGCTCGTCCCCTCCGTTTGGCCGGAGTTCGTTGGAGCCCCAGCACCGGCCGCCTTGCACCCGCGAGGACCACCACCTCCAGCGCGCCTCTGCCTCCTCTGTGCTTGCCCCACTGCTGCCGTGTTGCTCCTCACCCGCACGCCCCTTGCCGCCTCCCCCGCTGGTGGCGACCACCAGGAGCTCCACCAGGAGCCCGGCATACCCTGCCTCCTCGATCGCTTCAAGTCCCCGTCGTCAAGCTCCATGCCACTGCTCCTGCTTCCCTTCGAGCCCTCCTCTGTGTCGCTCGCTCAGGCTACCAGCAGCCTTAGCACGCCAAGACCCGTTCGTGGATTTATTCAAGTTCGAGCACCGCTAAACGAGGGTTTTTGCCTTGCTCATTTTGGATGCACCAAGTTCCTGTTCGAAAGTTCGTCTACATGGACAAGTACCGTGGCACCGAAGACTTTTGTTGCGTCAAGTCCCTCTCAGACAATTGTTGGACTACCATCCGTGCACGCATCCGCACGCCTCCTTTTGCACCAAGTACCACGACATCATCGGCCCTACAAGTTCAACTATGGTTGCCGTGTACGACTACCGTCGACCCTCGAAGACCCCGTGGACCCCGAATCATCTACGGGACATGAACAACTACTACCACTACCGTCGCCGTGAACCACTACTTCCACTACGGCATGTGTACGACTACTTCCCACGACGACACGTGAACAACTACTTCCTCTACGACCGCTACGAGAACGTCTACTTCCTCCACACCGTACCGAACTCATTCTGCCCGAGAACGCACGCTTCGAAGGTATAACCCGAGACGACCGCGATGAGATGCCCTTGCATGTATGAGATGCACCGTTTTCACCGTGTCCGAATTGTCACTCGTTTCCATGCCCCTAACCTGTGGGACACCCGATATCCGGGATCACCCCACCATCCTTGCATGACACGCTCACGCCCATTTCCTTTTGCACCGGTATCTCCGTGAGCTACCGGAACCGATATGTTGCCGTGGCATCATTTTCGGATTCGTTGCCGTGGCACCCGTGTTGTTCCGCCATGGTGACCAAATGCTTCATAACATGCTCATGTCAACATTTTTATAAAAATTGCATATAACTTGTATATGTCATCCGCATCATGATAATAACTTTTAAAATGTTTAAACTTCTTGTTGCATTAAATTGCTAAATGCATGTGGGGATTTACCGGATTTGTTGTTTTTTATATCCGGCCCCATTTAAATTGTTTAGATGGTGTAGTTTAATTATGCTCCACCTCTTGCCATGTTAATTAACGTTTAATAATTGTTGAGTATCATAAACGAGAGAGAACTAAATAATTGATGTGGTGTTCCGTCAATATGCAACTCGTTGCATATTGAGCTCCACTTAACTTGTAGTGTTGTTTGTGCATATTTCCATGCCATGCCTCATTTAACCGGACATGCATCATACTTGTTTGTGCATCATGACATGTTTATGCTTGTGTGTTTACCATGTTGTTTGTTTATTTCTGGTTTACTTCTCTCGTTAGCTTCGGTTTCGTTCCGGAGTTGTGAGGATCCGTTCGACTTCGTCCGTTTGTCTTCTTCATGGATTCGCTCTTCTTCCTAGCGGGATCTCAGGCAAGATGATCATACCCTCGAAATCACTACTATCTTTGCTATGCTAGTTTGCTCGCTCTTTTGCTATGCCAATGCTACGATGCCTACCATTTGCTTGTCAGCCTCCCAAATTGCCATTTTAAACCTCTAACCCACCATGTCCTAGCAAACCGTTGATTGGCTATGTTACCGCTTTGCTCAGCCCCTCTTATAGTGTTGTTAGTTGCAGGTGAAGATGAAGTTTGTTCCTTGTTGGAACATGGAGATGTTGTTCCTTGTTGGAACATGTTTACTTGTTGGGATATCACAATATATCTTATTTAATTAATGCATCTATATAATTGGTAAAGGGTGGAAGGCTCGGCCTTATGCCTGGTGTTTTGTTCCACTCTTGCCGCCCTAGTTTCCGTCATAGCGGTGTTATGTTCCCGGATTTTGCCTTCCTTACGCGGTCGGGTGATTTATGGGACCCCCTTGACAGTTCGCTTTGAATAAAACTCCTCCAGCAAGGCCCAACCTTGGTTTTACCATTTGCCTACCTAAGCCTTTTTCCCTTGGGTTCTGCAAACTCAAGGGTCATCTTTATTTTAACCCCCGGGCCAGTGCTCCTCCGAGTGCTGGTCCAAATTAGAGCCACTTGCGGTGCCGCCCCGAGGCAACTTGGGGTATCTTCGGTTGCCGTACGTAGTGTTCATCCGGTGTGCCCTGAGAACGAGATATGTGTAGCTCCTATCATGATTTGTCGGCACATTCGGGCGGCTTTGCTGGTCTTGTTTTACCATTGTCGAAATGTCTTGATGTACCGGGATACCGAGTCTGATCGGAGTGTCTCGGGTGAAGGTCTATTCCTTCGTTGATCGCGAGAGCTTGTCATGGGCTAAGTTGGGACACCCCTGCAGGGTATAAACTTTCGAGAGCCGTGCCCGCGGTTATGTGGCAGATGGGAATTTGTTAATGTCCGGTTGTAGAAAACCCAAAGTTGACCTTAATTAAAATACATCAACCGCGTGTGTAACCGTGATGGTCTCTTCTCGGCGGAGTTCGGGAAGTGAACACGGTGTTGGAGTTATGTTTGACGTAGGTTGCTCTAGGATCACTTCTTGATCGCTACTAGCTTCACGACCGTGCCTTGCTTCTCTTCTCGCTCTCTTTTGCGTATGTTAGCCACCATATATGCTAGTCGCTTGCTGCAGCTCCACCTCATTACTCCATCCTTCCTATAAGCTTAAATAGTCTTGATCTCGCGGGTGCGAGATTGCTGAGTCCCCGTGGCTCACAGATACTTCCAAAACCAGTTTGCAGGTGCCGATGTTACCGAGCAGGTGACGCAACCAAGCTCAAGGAGGAGCTCGATGAAGATCTTGCCCTTTGTGTTGTTTCGTTCTAGTAGATCAGTAGTGGAGCCCAGTTGGGGTCGATCGGGGACCTTTGTCGCATTTGGGGTTCTTCTTTTATTTTGGTTCCGCAGTCGGACCTTGATTGTATCTGGATGATGTAATGCTTTATTCATGTAATTGTGTGAAGTGGCGATTGTAAGCCAACTATGTATCTCTTTCCCTTATGTATTACATGGGTTGTGTGAAGATTACCTCACTTGCGACATTGCTTTCAATGCGGTTATGCCTCTAAGTCGTGCTTCGACACGTGGGAGATATAGCCGCATCGAGGGCGTTACAAGTTGGTAATCAGAGCCTTCCCCGACCTTAGGAGCCCCACTGCTTGATCGTTTTAGCGGCCGAGTTGTGTCTAGAAAAATGTTTTGAGTCATTTAGGATTATATATATCGGAGAGTTAGGAATTCTTTTTACTCCCCAGTCTCTTCATCGCTCTGGTAAGGCATCCTGACGTAGAGTTTTGACTTTTCTCTTCTCAAATTTCACTAAAAAAATTTTAGGATCACGCGGGTATCTTGGAATCGTTCCGATGGTTTTATGATGAGAACATTGTCTTGGTGCCTCCTGTCAGGGGTTTAGTGGAAGTGTCCCGGGGAGTTGAGCTCTGAGGTGTTGTCGTCATAATTTTATCGTTGCAGTTCTGGAATACCTGAGTTTAGTACGCCGACATCGAAAATCTCTTTTATGCAGTTGTTGGTGAGATAACCCCGATAACCCAGTACTGAGGTGAGTACGGGAGTATTGCCATGACTCATATAACGGATGCTTTTCGAAGGTTGAGGTAGACGATTTCCGAAGGTTTCTTGGTTATGTGTTGAAGGATGGATACAGCTGGATGTAGGATTTGCTAGTTTTGGGTGAGATATTATGCTTCCCCTGTATCCCCAACACCTGATTGCATAACCGGAAAATTTTGGGAGTTTCATAGGTGGGAATTCAAGTAGCTCTTAGGATATCTTTCCGACGGATGTATGATATGAAATTGGGGTTCGACGTCTAGTGGTCCGCCTATTCACTGTTGGTTTTACAGTGGTCTCGTTGTGTCTTAAAGAGTCCTTGGCTATGCCGACTCGGGGACGCTTCGTATGTCATGTGCACTGCCTTGTACATGATGGTGCTGTACGATTGAGCCCGTGTAGGCCCCACCACGAAAACTTCGGACGAAATCTCTATCATATGTTTGTTCCGGCTTATTCTGCAAGCCAGTCCTTTGTTTTTGTTTTGAGTTGTGGTATTCGAGTTGCTTCAATGTCAAGTGTTGATTCCATACCTTTCCGAAATGGTGTTCTCATACTCCGATGTGAATACCAATCCTTCTCGACAATCGAGATTGTCATGTCAATCCTTTTCAACCGGTGTGTTTCTCTTCAAGTGGATCCGATCACTTCAACATCAGCAAGACCAATTATCATTTCTTCTCAACGGTGTTTGTTTCATCCGTCTCCAATTTGCCTTTGTTTTTTCCCGCCCACCCACCCTTTTTCCTCAAGGACTAAGATTTCTTTACCAAGTATCCTTTTATTTTTGTGAAGTTTCTCCATTCTTCTCCGTCAATGTTCTTACATGGTGGTTCTCAAGAAGATGTTCTACTAGTTCGTCATTCCTCATTCCTTCCTCTTCTCCGGTGGATTCAAGTCAAATTTTGTTGATCATACCTTTTTCCTCATTTCAATGTCTTCTCATTCCGGTGCACCTCATTATAATTCTACTTCTCGCTATTTGTTATTCTGGAGTGCTCAAGATATCTCGAACATTCGTGTTTCCACTCTGCATTCGTTCAAGCTCTTTCGAGATTGGTATCTCATTCAAGTCATTTAATTCAACCGGTGCAACATCTCTTTTAAATCTTTTCAACGGTGTTCTTTTGAGTAGGCCCTAACCCACAGGTCTTTTCCCAGGATCTTACCTGACTCTTCTATTTTCCCAGAGCTATCCTAAATTCTTCTCCAAGTTTGACGTAAGAATGAATTATCATCAGTCAAATGCTTTTCTCCAAGATCTTTCAAATTCTGTTCATAGTTGGCTCAACCTCTTCGCTTTTGATTCTTCCGGTGTGCCTCAATAATTCTTGGTGGTGTTTCTCGTTGTCATTCTCATCATTTGAAGACCGAAGAAGAGTTTCTCTTTAATCTTGCTCTATTCTCTTCAAGATGCATAGTTCAAGCTTGATGCCATGCTCATAATTGTTTTTGATTGTGACAATTCTTTTCTTACCATTCGGAGCATTTCATGAGTTATTTCTATTTCTTTCCTCCGAAGGCCATCATGTCATAATTCTTCATTCTCAGCGTGTAGCTATCGTTCTCCAAATCTTACCGGTGAATCGTTCAAATATCCTCTAATCAGTTCTTGATCTCTTTGTTCTCATGTATCTAGTTTGTCTCAAGCACCTTCGTTCATTTGCTAATTCTTACCGGTGATGCACCCCTACTTCGATCATTTTCAATTCTTACGGTGGTTCGTTCAAGAGTTCTCTTTCTTTGTTATCATATCAATTCATTCGTTCTTTCCAAATCCTACCAGTGGTTCGTTGAAGACCTTCTCAAGTTTACGCTATATCTCTTTTAATCCTTTCTACAAGAATAAGTAGTATGCCAAATCCGTTGCTTGTCATCAATTTAAATTGGTGAAGGATATGCATAACATAATTCTTGTTCTTGTTTCATCCAAGTGATTAATTCCTTCTTTCGGAGTTTGTTCATGATGAATAAATTCTCGGTTTCAGTTGTTTCATCTTTTCTTTTCCCGGAGTTCCAAGCTCTCATCATCACGAAGATCCATCTAAATCATTGCAAGGCTTCACCTTGTGTTTTCAACTTCTCTTTCTTTCTATCACCCTTTTGTTTACCGGAGTTCTTCATGGAGGCTCTACATGGTGCTTCGTCAAGGATTCTTTTCATTCTCCAGTTGTTCTTCAAGATTTCTCTCGAACTTATGACCCGCCAAGCTTTAATCAAAATTAAACATGGGGCTCAACACATGTTTTGTTTTGAGGCGTTCAAGTATTCTTCTTCTTGCATTCCGAAGTGCAATTCTTTCTACCTTATCTCTTGAGATGGTGTTATGTCACTCTTGGCAATTTCTCCTCGTGCTTCATGATTCACTTGTTGTCTAGAATGAGGTATTTAAATCCATCAATCTCTTCATTGGAGTTATCTTGGGTTATATTTCACCTAAAGCTTTCCGTAAGGATTGTTGCTATTTATGGTGCTATCAATGATCCGAGATTTCTCCTATCTTCTCGATGAAGAAGTTTTTCATCTCTTTGGTGCTCTCAATCAAGTCAATGGTTTCCATTAGTGGCCGGTTGTCACCTCATAGTCTCGAGATGTTTTCCATAAGCCCACAACAAGCTTGTGCTTCTCGTTGTTGATTTTCCAACAACTCCGTTCAATTCTTCTTTGCAAGGGTGCTTTCCAAGCTCTTTTGTGGCTAAAGATGTCATTTTCTTCTCCGTCCCTTTATCCCAACGATCTAACTTCTATTCTTTCGTTACGGAGGCATTGTGATGTTGCTCTCTTCACTCCTCTTCTCGAATTGAGGATCGAGTTCTTTTCATGCTTATCCATTTAACCGGAGTGTTGTATCATCTCTTCAATATCTTTTCATCTCATCAAGTTTTCTTCTCTTTTCTACCGGAGTGCTGTCCAAATTCTGCCATTCTTATTCATTGGCTATCTCATTATACCGATGTGGTCATATTCTTTTTGTTCATGAAGCTCTTATTTCCATGTCTTTCAACCTTCAAGTCCTCGTAATGTTCCTTGTTCCTTTTTCTAACGGATTGTTTGCAATCTCGTTCATCTCTGTTGTACTCTTTCTTTTAAATTGCTCAACCTCTCAAGGTTCTTTGGTTTCACTCTTTTGTCGAAGAAGCAATTTAGTTTTACCTTTCTTGTTCTCTTTCGTTTTCCCTCCGGTGCCATGCTAGATCTCGGGACGAGATCCTCTTGTAGTGGTGGAGTGTTGTAATGCCCCGAGACCGACGCTCCAGAAGACTTCCAGCTATTCCGGGTTTCGCCGTGTGTTTAATTTGTGCCTTGCATTGCATCATGTCATCATGCCATCATCTCATAAATCTTTTGCAACTCAACTAAATAAATGGCATGGATCTTTGATCCATTTAAATCGAGGGAATTCACATGGTGATTCTCTTTAAAACATATCCTCTCGATATTTAGAGAGCTATAGTAAATATTCCATTTTTGGAATTCACCATAACACAACTGCATAATCCCAATGCCTTTGTTGTCTTAATTCTTGGTCTCCAACCTTTGCCATTTATTCAGTCATCATTTTTCGGAGCTCCACCAAAAATCCGAACATTTTTGGACCTTCCTTTTATCAAATCCTAGTTCAAACCCATTTGAATTAAATTCAAATGAGTTTGAATTTAAATCTTTCAATCATGGCCTTTCTATTTTTCTTGGAACGAGCATATTTTCGCGAGTCCGAGAAAATTACCACCATGCGTAAATGCTATCCCAAACACTTCCTTTCCTCTTCTTTTCCTCTTTGGTATTTTCTGTTTTGGAAAATAAAAGAGTAGAGAGGAGAGAAGGATCCCAGCAGCTGCACTGGTTGTCCCAAGGCCCAACCGCAGCCTACCTAAACCCTAGGCCCGTTTGGTCAGGTCTGTAACCTAGCCCGACCCCCTGCATCTCCCCCTCGTCCATCCCCTAGCGCCGCCAGTGCGCGATTCCCCCTCCTCTCGCTTGTCTTCTCCCTTCTCCTCGCTCCCTCTGAATCCCGCAGCGCCCCACAGCCGAAGCCCCACTTCGCCCGACCTCCTCGCCGAGGCCATGGACGCCGCCGCGCCTTCTTCCCCTCCTCGCCATCGCCGCCCTGGCGAGCGCCGCCCCAACGCCCCTCCTGCGATGCCCGCCACTGCGACCTCCTTCCACGTGCCCTCGTCCCGTCCCCTCGGCCTCCTCCTCGTCGCCTGCATCCTCCGCCAGCCATCGCAGAACCAGGCCGCTGCCGCGCCATCCCGCCTCCTCGTCCAACTCCGGTGGCTCCACACCTGCATCTCCACCGGCGCCATCAGTCCCCGTCGCCCGAGCGCTCGAGGAGAGGAGCTCCTCGAGCACCTGCGCCTGCATCCGTCGTCCTCTGTGCCCAGCAGGAGCCCCGCGCCGCTCGTCCCCTCCATTTGGCCGGAGTTCGTTGGAGCCCCAGCACCGGCCGCCTTGCACCCGCGAGGACCACCACCTCCAGCGCGCCTCTGCCTCCTCTGTGCTTGCCCCACTGCTGCCGTGTTGCTCCTCACCCGCACGCCCCTTGCCGCCTCCTCCGCTGGTGGCGACCACCAGGAGCTCCACCAGGAGCCCGGAGTACCCTGCCTCCTCGATCGCTTCAAGTCCCCGCCGTCAAGCTCCATGCCGCTGCTCCTGCTTCCCTTCGAGCCCTCCTCTGTGTCGCTCGCTCAGGCTACCATCAGCCTTAGCACGCCAAGACCCGTTCGTGGATTTCGTCAAGTTCGAGCACCGCTAAACGAGGGTTTTTGCCTTGCTCATTTTGGATGCGCCAAGTTCCTGTTCGAAAGTTCGTCTACATGGACAAGTACCGTGGCACCAAAGACTTTTGTTGCGTCAAGTCCCTCTCCGACAATTTTTGGACTACCATCCGTGCACGCATCCGCACGCCTCCTTTTGCACCAAGTACCACGACATCGTCGGCCCTACAAGTTCAACTATGGTTGCCGTGTACGACTACCGTCGACCCTCGAAGACCCCGTGGACTCTGAATCATCTACGGGACATGAACAACTACTACCACTACCGTCGCCGTGAACCACTACTTCCACTACGGCATGTGTACGACTACTTCCCACGACGACACGTGAACAACTACTTCCTCTACGACCGCTACGAGAACGTCTACTTCCTCTACACCGTACCGAACTCGTTCTACCGGAGAACGCACGCTTTGAAGGTATAACCCGAGACGACCGCGATGAGATGCCCTTGCATGTATGAGATGCACCTTTTCACCGTGTCCGAATTGTCACTCGTTTCCATGCCCCTAACCTGTGGGACACCCGATATCCGGGATCACCCCACCATCCTTGCATGACACGCTCACGCCCATTTCGTTTTGCACCGGTATCTCCGTGAGCTACCGGAACCGATATGTTGCCGTGGCATCATTTTCGGATTCGTTGCCGTGGCACCCGTGTTGTTCCGCCATGGTGACCAAATGCTTCATAACATGCTCATGTCAACATTTTTATAAAAATTGCATATAACTTGTATATGTCATCCACATCATGATAATAACTTTTAAAATGTTTAAACTTCTTATTGCATTAAATTGCTAAATGCATGTGGGGATTTACCGGATTTGTTGTTTTTTATATCCGGCCCCATTTAAATTGTTTAGATGGTGTAGTTTAATTATGCTCCACCTCTTGCCATGTTAATTAACGTTTAATAATTGTTGAGCATCATAAACGAGAGAGAACTAAATAATTGATGTGGTGTTCCGTCAATATGCAACTCGTTGCATATTGAGCTCCACTTAACTTGTAGTGTTGTTTGTGCATATTGCCATGCCATGCCTCATTTAACCGGACATGCATCATACTTGTTTGTGCATCATGACATGTTAAGCTTGTGTGTTTACCATGTTGTTTGTTTCTTTCCGGTCTACTTCTCTCGTTAGCTTCGGTTTCGTTCCGGAGTTGTGAGGATCCGTTCGACTTTGTCCGTTTGTCTTCTTCATGGACTCGTTCTTCTTCCTAGCGGGATCTCAGGCAAGATGATCATACCCTCGAAATCACTACTATCTTTGCTATGCTAGTTTGCTCGCTCTTTTGCTATGCCAATGCTACGATGCCTACCATTTGCTTGTCAGCCTCCCAAATTGCCATGTCAAACCTCTAACCCACCATGTCCTAGCAAACCGTTGATTGGCTATGTTACCGCTTTGCTCAGCCCCTCTTATAGCGTTGTTAGTTGCAGGTGAAGATGAAGTTTGTTCCTTGTTGGAACATGGAGATGTTGTTCCTTGTTGGAACATGTTTACTTGTTGGGATATCACAATATATCTTATTTAATTAATGCATCTATATACTTGGTAAAGGGTGGAAGGCTCGGCCTTATGCCTGGTGTTTTGTTCCACTCTTGCCGCCCTAGTTTCCATCATACCGGTGTTATGTTCCCGGATTTTGCGTTCCTTACGCGGTCGGGTGATTTATGGGACCCCCTTGACAGTTCGCTTTGAATAAAACTCCTCCAGCAAGGCCCAACCTTGGTTTTACCATTTGCCTACCTAAGCCTTTTTCCCTTGGGTTCTGCAGACTCAAGGGTCATCTTTATTTTAACCCCCGGGCCAGTGCTCCTCCGAGTGCTGGTCCAAATTAGAGCCACTTGCGGTGCCGCCCCGAGGCAACTTGGGGTATCTTCGGT
Source organism: Triticum aestivum (assembly GCF_018294505.1). Taxonomy (NCBI): domain Eukaryota; kingdom Viridiplantae; phylum Streptophyta; class Magnoliopsida; order Poales; family Poaceae; genus Triticum; species Triticum aestivum. Next base: position 94,177,401 of record NC_057801.1, read on the forward strand.
TGCCGTACGTAGTGTTCATCCGGTGTGCCCTGAGTACGAGATATGTGCAGCTCCTATCAGGATTTGTCGGCACATTCGGGCGGCTTTGCTGGTCTTGTTTTACCATTGTCGAAATGTCTTGATGTACCGGGATACCGAGTCTGATCGGAGTGTCTCGAGTGAAGGTCTATTGTAACGCCCCGAGACCGACGCTCCAGAAGACTTCCAGCTACTTCGAGTTTCGTCGTGTGTTTTATTTGCTTGTTGCATTGCATCATGTCATCTTTTGCATTGCATCATGTCATCATGCCATCATTTCATTAATTTTAAAAACTCAACTAAATAAATGGCATGGATCTTTGATCCATTTAAATCGAGGGAATTCACGTGGTGATTCTCTTTATAACATATCCTCCCATTATTAGGGAGCTATATTAAATATTCCATTTAGGAATCACCCATAACACACGTGCAAAACTTTTTCCATGTCTATTCCTCTTCGAGTTTGACCTCCAAACCTTGTCAATATTTCTCTCTATTTTATCAAGGCTCCTCTAAAAATCTCAGCCCATTTAGAGTCCTTTCGAATGGGTTTCAAAATTCAAACATGTTGCATTAAATTCAACATGTGCAAATCTATTGTTCTCCAAAAATCCTCTTGCCATTTTATTTAAACTCCTCACATTTTTACGAGTCCGTGAAAATTATCCCCATGCCCAGATTCCACCCCTAACTTCTCTTTCTCTTCTTCCTCTTTTTCTGTTTTGTTTTAATTGGAAAAAGGAAGAGAGAGAGAGAGAGAGAGAGAAGAGATTCCAGCCAGGCCTCTGGCCATTTTCTTCCCTACCCGGGCCGGCCTCTAAGGCCCAGCCGCCCCTCCTAAACCCTAGCCCGACCTCCTCCTCACTCCCATCGGTCTCCATCTCTCCCTCGTCCTCCCTCTAGCGCCGCAACGCTCGACCCCGCTCTCCTCCTTTCTCCTCGATGAAGATCTTGCCCTTTGTGTTGTGTCGTCCTAGTTGATCAGTAGTGGAGCCCAGTTGGGGTCGATCGGGGACCTTTGTCGCATTTGGGGTTCTTCTTTTATTTTGGTTCCGTAGTCGGACCTTGATTGTATCTGGATGGTATAATGCTTTATTCATGTAATTGTGTGAAGTGGCGATTGTAAGCCAACTATGTATCTCTTTCCCTTATGTATTTCATGGGTTGTGTGAAGATTACCTCACTTGCGACATTGCTTTCAATGCGGTTATGCCTCTAAGTCGTGCTTCGACACGTGGGAGATATAGCCGCATCGAGGGCGTTACATCTATTCCTTCGTTGATCGCGAGAGCTTGTCATGGGCTAAGTTGGGACACCCCTGCAGGGTATAAACTTTCGAGAGCCGCGCCCGCGGTTATGTGGCAGATGGGAATTTGTTAATGTCCGGTTGTAGAAAACCCGAAGTTGACCTTAATTAAAATACATCAACCGCGTGTGTAACCGTGATGGTCTCTTCTCGGCGGAGTCCGGGAAGTGAACACGGTGTTGGAGTTATGTTTGACGTAGGTTGCTCTAGGATCACTTCTTGATCGCTACTAGCTTCACGACCGTGCCTTGCTTCTCTTCTCGCTCTCTTTTGCGTATGTTAGCCACCATATATGCTAGTCACTTGCTGCAGCTCCACCTCATTACTCCATCCTTCCTATAAGCTTAAATAGTCTTGATCTCGCGGGTGCGAGATTGCTGAGTCCCCGTGGCTCACAGATACTTCCAAAACCAGTTTGCAGGTGCCGATGTTACCGAGCAGGTGACGCAACCAAGCTCAAGGAGGAGCTCGATGAAGATCTTGCCCTTTGTGTTGTTTCGTTCTAGTAGATCAGTAGTGGAGCCCAGTTGGGGTCGATCAGGGACCTTTGTCGCATTTGGGGTTCTTCTTTTATTTTGGTTCCGCAGTCGGACCTTGATTGTATCTGGATGATCGATGTAATGCTTTATTCAAGTAATTGTGTGAAGTGGCGATTGTAAGCCAACTATGTATCTCTTTCCCTTATGTATTACATGGGTTGTGTGAATATTACCTCACTTGCGACATTGCTTTCAATGCGGTTATGCCTCTAAGTCATGCTTCGACACGTGGGAGATATAGCCGCATCGAGGGTGTTACAGTAGGGTCTACACACTTAAGGTTCGGTGACGCTAGGGTTGTATGAATATGAGTATGCCGCATACCGAATGTTGTTCGGAGTCCCGGATGAGATCCCGGACATCACGAGGAGTTTCGGAATGGTCCGGAGGTAAAGAATAATATATAGGAAGTAGTATTTCGGCCATCGGGAAAGTTTCGGGGTCACCCAGTATTGTACTGGGACCACCGGAAGGGTCCCGGGGGTCCACCGGGTGGGGCCACCCATCCCAGAGGGCCCCATGGGCTGACATGGGAGGGGAGCCAGCCCATAGTGGGCTGGTGCGCCCCCCTAGGCCCACCCCTGCGCCTAGGGTTGAAACCCTAGGGTGGGGGGGGCGCACCACATGCCTTGGGGGGCACTCCTCCCCCCTTGGCCGCCGCCCCCTTGGGAGATTGGATCTCCCAGGGCCGGCGCCCCCCTTGAGGTCCTATATAAAGGAGGGCAGGGGGGAGGGCAGCCGCACCCATTGCCTTGGCGCCTCCCTCCCCCTGCTACACCTCGTCCTCCTCCCGTAGACGCTTGGCGAAGCCCTGCTGGAGTTCTGCTGCATCCACCACCACGCCGTCGTGCTGCTAGATCATCATCAACCTCTCCTTCCCCCTTGCTGGATCAAGAAGGAGGAGACGTCTCCCGTCCCGTACGTGTGTTGAACGCGGAGGTGCTGTCCGTTCAGCACTTGGACATCGGTAATCTGAATCACGTCGAGTACGACTCCATCATCACCATCCCCTTGCAAGCTTCCGCACGTGATCTACAAGTGGTATGTAGATGCAAACTCACTCCCTTGACTCGTTGCTTAGATGAACTCATAGATGGATCTTGGTGAAACCGTAGGAAAAATTTTAATTTTCTGCAACGTTCCCCAACAGTGGCATCATGAGCTAGGTCTATGCGTAGTTCTCTAATGCACGAGTAGAACACAATTTTGTTGTGGGCGTGGATCTTGTTAACTTGCTTTCCACTACTAGTCTTTTCTTGCTTCAGCGGTATTGTGGGATGAAGCGTCCCGGACCAACCTTACACGTACGCTTACGTGAGACCGGTTCCACCGATTGGCATGCACTAGTTGCATAAGGTGGCTGGCGGGTGTCTGTCTCTCCCACTTTAGTTGGAGCGGAATCCATGAAAAGGGTCCTTATGAAGGGTAAATAGAAGTTGACAAAATCACGTTGTGGTTATTCGTAGGTAAGAAAACGTTCTTGCTAGAACCCAATTGCAGCCACGTAAAAGATGCAACAACAATTAGAGGACGTCTAACTTGTTTTTGCAGCGATTGATCATGTGATGTGATATGGCCAGAAGTTGTGATGAATGATGAATTGTGATGTATGAGATCATGTTCTTGTAATAGGATTCACGACTTGCATGTCGATGAGTATGACAACCGGCAGGAGCCATAGGAGTTGTCTTTATTTTTTGTATGACCTGCGTGTCATTGAAGAACGCCATGTAAACTACTTTACTTTATTGCTAAACGTGTTAGCCATAGAAGTAGAAGTAGTCGTTGGCGTGACGACTTCATGAAGATCATGATGATGGAGATCATGGTGTCAAGCCGGTGACAAGATGATCATGGAGCCCCGAAGATGGAGATCAATGGAGCTATATGATATTGGCCATATCATGTCACAACTATATAATTGCATATGATGTTTATTATGTTTATGCATCTTGTTTACTTAGGACAACGGTAGTAAATAAGATGATCCCTTACAAAAATTTCAAGAAGTGTTCTCCCCTAACTGTGCACCGTTGCTACAGTTCGTCGCTTCTAAGCACCACGTGATGATCGGGTGTGATGGATTCTTACGTTCACATACAACGGGTGTAAGACAGTTTTACACAGCAAAAACACTTAGGGTTAACTTGACGAGCCTAGCATGTACAGACATGGCCTCGGAACACGGAGACCGAAAGGTCGAACACGAATCGTATGGAAGATACGATCAACATGAAGATGTTCACCGACGATGACTAGTCCGTCTCACGTGATGATCGGACACGGGCTAGTCGACTCGGGTCGTGTAAACACTTAGATGACTAGAGGGATGTCTAATCTGAGTGGGAGTTCATAATTTGATTAGAACTTAATTATCATGAACTTAGTCTAAAACCTTTGCAAATATGTCTTGTAGATCAAATGGCCAACGCTCATGTCAACATGAACTTCAACGCGTTCCTAGAGAAAACCAAGCTGAAAGATGATGGCAACAACTATACGGACTGGGTCCGGAACCTGAGGATCATCCTCATAGCTGCCAGGAAGCAATATGTCCTAGATGGACCGCTAGGTGATGCTCCCGTCCCAGAGAACCAAGACATTATGAATGCTTGGCAAACTCGTGCTGATGATTACTCCCTCGTTCAGTGCGGCATGCTTTACAGCTTAGAACCGGGGCTCCAAAAGCGTTTTGAGCATCACGGAGCATATGAGATGTTCGAAGAGCTGAAACTAGTTTTTCAAGCTCATGCCCGGGTCGAGAGATATGATGTCTCCGACAAGTTCTACAGTTGTAAGATGGAGGAAAACAGTTCTGTCAGTGAGCACATCCTAAAGATGTCTGGGTTGCACAACCGTATGACCCAGCTGAACATTAACCTCCCAGATGAGGCGGTCATTGACAGAATCCTCCAGTCGCTCCCACCAAGCTACAAGAGCTTTGTGATGAACTACAACATGCAGGGGATGGTGAAGACCATTCCTGAAGTGTTCTCGATGCTGAAGTCAGCAGAGGCTGAAATCAAGAAAGAACATCAAGTGTTGATGGTCAATAAGACCACTAAGTTCAAGAAAGGCAAGGGCAAGAAGAACTTCAAGAAGGACGACAAGGATGTTGCCGCGCCCGGTAAGCCAGTTACCGGGAAGAAGTCAAAGAATGGACCCAAGCCTGAGACTGAGTGCTTTTGTTGCAAGGGGAAGGGTCACTGGAAGCGGAAATGCCCCAAATACTTAGCGGATAAGAAGGCCGGCAACACCAAAGGTATATTTGATATACATGTAATTGATGTGTACCTTACCAGTACTCGTAGTAACTCCTGGGTATTTGATACCGGTGCCGTTGCTCATATTTGTAACTCACAGCAGGAGCTGCGGAATAAACAGAGACTGGCGAAGGACGAGGTGACGATGCGCGTCGAGAATGGTTCCAGAGTCGATGTGATCGCCGTCGGCACGCTGCCTCTACATTTACCTACGGGATTAGTTTTGAACCTTAATAATTGTTATTTGGTGCCAAGTTTGAGCATGAACATTGTATCTGGATCTCGTTTAATACGAGATGGCTACTCATTTAAGTCCGAGAATAATGGTTGTTCGATTTATATGAGAGATATGTTTTATGGTCATGCTCCGATGGTCAATGGTTTATTCTTAATGAATCTCGAGCGTAATATTACACATGTTTATAGTGTGGATGCCAAAAGATGTAAAGTTGATAACGATAGTCCCACATACTTGTGGCACTGCCGCCTTGGTCACATTGGTGTCAAGCGCATGAAGAAGCTCCATGTTGATGGACTTTTAGAGTCTCTTGATTATGAATCGTTTGACACATGCGAACCATGCCTCATGGGCAAAATGACCAAGACTCCGTTCTCCGGAACAATGGAGCGAGCAACCAACTTGTTGGAAATCATACATACCGATGTGTGCGGTCCAATGATCGTTGAGGCTTGCGGAGGATATCGTTATGTTCTCACCCTCACTGATGACTTGAGTAGATATGGGTATGTCTACTTAATGAAACACAAGTCTGAGACCTTTGAAAAGTTCAAGGAATTTCAGAATGAGGTAGAGAATCAACGTGACCGAAATATAAAGTTTCTACGATCTGATCGTGGAGGAGAATACTTAAGTCACGAATTTGGCACACACTTAAGGAAATATGGAATCGTTTCACAACTCACGCCGCCTGGAACACCTCAGCGTAACGGTGTGTCCGAACGTCGTAATCGCACTCTATTGGATATGGTGCGGTCTATGATGTCTCTTACCGATTTACCGCTATCATTTTGGGGATACGCTCTAGAGACAGCTACATTCACTTTAAGTAGGGCACCGTCTAAATCCGTTGAGACGACACCGTATGAATTATGGTTTGGGAAGTAACCTAAGCTGTCGTTTCTAAAAGTTTGGGGATGCGATGCTTATGTCAAGAAACTTCAACCTGAAAAGCTCGAACCCAAGTCGGAAAAATGCGTCTTCATAGGATATCCTAAGGAAACTGTCGGGTATACCTTCTACTTAAGATCCGAGGGCAAAATCTTTGTTGCCAAGAACAGATGCTTTCTAGAAAAAGAGTTTCTCTTGAAAGAAGTAAGTGGGAGGAAAGTAGAACTCGATGAAGTACTACCTCTCGAACGGGAAAGTGGTGCAGCTCAGGAAAATGTTCCTGTGATGCCCACACCAACCGAAGAGGAAAACAATGATGATGATCAAGGTACTTCAGATCAAGTTGCTACTGAACTTCGTAGGTCCACAAGGACACGTTCCGCACCAGAGTGGTACGGCAACCCTGTCCTGGAAATCTTGTTGTTAGACAACGGTGAACCTTCGAACTATGAAGAAGCGATGGCGGGCCTAGATTCCAACAAATGGCTTGAAGCCATGAAATCCGAGATAGAATCCATGTATGAAAACAAAGTATGGACTTTGACAGACTTGCCCGATGATCGGCGAGCGATAGAAAACAAATGGATTTTTAAGAAGAAGACGGACGCGGATGGTAATATTACTATTCATAAAGCTCGACTTGTCGCTAAGGGTTATCGACAAGTTCAAGGGATTGACTACGACGAGACATTCTCTCCCGTAGTGAAGCTGAAGTCCGTCCGAATCATGTTAGCAATTGTCGCATACTATGATTATGAGATATGGCAGATGGACGTCAAAACGGCATTCCTTAACGGACATCTTAAGGAAGAGCTGTATATGATGCAGCCGGAAGGTTTTGTCGATCCTAAGAACGCTAACAAAGTATGCAAGCTCCAGCGATCCATTTATGGACTGGTGCAAGCATCTCGGAGTTGGAACATTCGCTTTGATGAGATGATCAAAGCGTTTGGGTTTATGCAGACTTATGGAGAAGCCTGCGTTTACAAGAAAGTGAGTGGGAGCTCTGTAGCATTTCTCATATTATATGTAGATGACATACTCTTGATGGGAAATAATATAGAACTTCTGGACAGCATTAAGGCCTACTTGAACAAATGTTTTTCAATGAAGGACCTTGGAGAAGCTGCTTATATATTAGGCATCAAGATCTATAGAGATAGATCAAGACGCCTCATAGGTCTTTCACAAAGCACATACCTTGATAAGATTTTGAAAAGGTTCAAAATGGATCATTCCAAGAAAGGGTTCTTGCCTATGTTACAAGGTGTGAGATTGAGCTCGGCTCAGTCACCGACCACGGCAAAAGATAAAGAAGAGATGAGTGTCATCCCCTATGCTTCAGCCATAGGATCTATTATGTATGCCATGCTGTGTACCAGACCTGATGTAAACCTTGCCGTAAGTTTGGTAGCAAGATACCAAAGTAATCCCGGCAAGGAACACTGGACAGTGGTCAAGAATATCCTGAAATACCTGAAAAGGACAAAGGACATGTTTCTCGTTTATGGAGGAGACGAAGAGCTCGTCGTAAAGGGTTACGTCGACGCTAGCTTCGACTCAGATCTGGATGACTCTAAGTCACAAACTGGATACGTGTATATGTTGAATGGTGGAGCAGTAAGCTGGTGCAGCTGCAAGCAGAGCGTCGTGGCGGGATCTACGTGTGAAGCGGAGTACATGGCAGCCTCGGAGGCAGCGCATGAAGCGATTTGGGTGAAAGAGTTCATCACCGACCTAGGAGTCATACCCAATGCGTCGGGGCCAGTCAAACTCTTCTGTGACAACACTGGAGCTATTGCCCTTGCCAAGGAGCCCAGGTTTCACAAGAAGACCAGGCACATCAAGCATCGTTTCAACTCCATCCGTGAAAATGTTCAAGATGGAGACATAGAAATTTGCAAAGTACATACGGATCTGAATGTCACAGATCCGTTGACTAAACCTCTCTCGCGAGCAAAACATGATCAACACCAGAACTCTATGGGTGTTCGATTCATCACAATGTAACTAGATTGGTGACTCTAGTGCAAGTGGGAGACTGTTGGAAATATGCCCTAGAGGCAATAATAAAAGTATTATTATATTTCACTGTTTATGATAATTGTCTTTTATTCATGCTATAACTGTATTATCCGGAAATCATAATACACGTGTGAATACATAGACCATAATATGTCCCTAGTGAGCCTCGAGTTGACTAGCTCGTTGTGATCAACAGATAGTCATGGTTTCCTGGCTATGGACATTGGATGTCGTTGATAACGGGATCACATCATTAGGAGAATGATGTGATGGACAAGACCCAATCCTAAGCATAGCACAAAGATCGTGTAGTTCGTTTGCTAGAGCTTTGCCAATGTCAAGTATCTCTTCCTTCGACCATGAGATCGTGTAACTCCTGGATACCGTAGGAGTGCTTTGGGTGTATCAAACGTCACAGCGTAACTGGGTGACTATAAAGGTGCACTACAGGTATCTCCAAAAGTGTCTATTGGGTTGACACGGATCGAGACTGGGATTTGTCACTCCGTATGACGGAGAGGTATCTCTGGGCCCACTCCGTAATGCATCATCATAATGAGCTGAAGGTGACCAAGGTGTTGGCCACGGGATCATGCATTACGGTACGAGTAAAGTGACTTGCCGGTAACGAGACTGAACAAGGTATTGGGATACCGATGATTGAGTCTCGGGTAAGTAACGTACCGATTGACAAAGGGAATTGTATACGGGATTTGATCGAATCCTCGACATCGTGGTTCAACCGATGAAATCATCGAGGAGCATGTGGGAGCCAACATGGGTATCTAGATCCCGCTGTTGGTTATTGCCCGAGAGTCGTCTCGATCATGTCTGCGTGTCTCCCGAACCCGTAGGGTCTACACACTTAAGGTTCGGTGACGCTAGGGTTGTATGATTATGAGTATGCAACATACCGAATGTTGTTCGGAATCCCGGATGAGATCCCGGACATCACGAGGAGTTTCGGAATGGTCCGGAGGTAAAGAATAATATATAGGAAGTGGTATTTCGGCCATCGGGAAAGTTTCGGGGTCACCCGGTATTGTACCGGGACCACCGGAAGGGTCCCGGGGGTCACCGGGTAGGGACATCCATCCCGGAGGGCCCCATGGGCTGACGTGGGAGGGGAGCCAGCCCATAGTGGGCTGGTGCGCCCCCCTAGGCCCACCCCCTACGCCTAGGGTTGAAACCCTAGAGTGGGGGGGGCGCACCACATGCCTTGGGGGGCACTCCTCCCCCCTTGGCCGCCGCCCCCTTGGGAGATTGGATCTCCCAGGGCCGGCGCCCCCCCTGGGTCCTATATAAAGGAGGGCAGGGGGGAGGGCAGCCGCACCCATTGCCTTGGCGCCTCCCTCCCCCTGCTACACCTCGTCCTCCTCCCGTAGACGCTTGGCGAAGCCCTGCTGGAGTTCTGCTGCATCCACCACCACGCCGTCGTGCTGCTGGATCATCATAAACCTCTCCTTCCCCCTTGCTGGATCAAGAAGGAGGAGACATCTCCCGTCCCGTATGTGTTTTGAACGTGGAGGTGTTGTCCGTTCAGCACTTGGACATCGGTAATCTGAATCACGTCGAGTACGACTCCATCATCACCATCCCCTTGCAAGCTTCCGGACGTGATCTACAAGTGGTATGTAGATGCAAACTCACTCCCTTGACTCGTTGCTTAGATGAACTCATAGATGGATCTTGGTGAAACCGTAGGAAAAATTTTAATTTTCTGCAACGTTCCCCAACAGTCAAAGGATATCACTTGTGATCCCAAGTTCTCTGAGTCCGATCGAGCCAAGCTGGTGACGATCATGTGGGCTATCTGGACGTCATGCAATAATCTAACTCATGATAAAGGTGCTACTGACCCAGTTCAGTCCATGAAAATGACCAGAGATACTCTTGCTTTGCTTGATCTACCAACAACGCAAGCTCGGTTGCTTCCGGGCCATGGATGGCGGCCACCCGAGGAGGGGGAGATCAAGATTAACACTGACGGCAGTGTTGCATTGGAAGCTCGAAGAGGAGGGGTGGGAGGAGTTGCTCGATCCCACTCCACTTTTAGAGCTGCATGATGTAAACCTTATCAGGGGATTACCGACCCCCTTATCTCTGAAACCCTAGCAATCCGGGATGGTGTCATATTTGCCAAGCTCAGGGGCTACGAGAAAGTCGTGATGGAATCCGACTGCTTGGATGTCGTCAATCTCTGGAACTCGCGTCATGATGACAGGACCATCGTGGCGCCCATCTTAGCCGAAATTTTGGAGCTCTCTACTAGTTTTAAGTCTTTTTGTATTCAATATATTTCGAGGATAGCCAACTACCCTGCTCACCTATGTGCTAGACATGCAAGCACACTGGATGTGACAGAATGTTGGTTTGACTCTGCCCCTGGCATCATTGTTACTAGCCTCCTCGCAGATTCTGCAGGGGCTTCTATTGTTGAATAAAGCTCCAAATGTTTCCCCGTAAAAAAAATAATCTCCATTCTAAAACCGACTTCTCCCCAACCAACCACGGCTTCGACCAGCAGCCATGGACGTTCCGCGCAGGGCAGCCACCCGCCACCGCGCGGCCGAATTCACTGTTTTGACCTTGTCACAGATTTTAGTCGAAAACTGAACCCGACGTGAAAGTATTTCATGATTTGACCCTTTTAGCAACGCCAGAGGCCGCGGCGTTTCGGGTTAACACAGAAACGCCGACCAAGCTAGCGTTTCACGCCAACAAAGAAACGCCGTGGCAGCCAGCGTTTCTACCCTGGCCCACAGTCAGTCCGAAACCGCCGTTTTCGCTGACGTGGCACATATGAAACGCCAACGACCCTGGCGTTTCTGGACTGGATTAAGTTATGCGCCGCGGGCCGCGGGGGCCTAACCCCCAGAGTCCACTCTATCGCCCCGACCGTTCTTCTCTGGACGACGAACTGGCGGCCGCCCCTTCTCTCTTCTTCACCAAATCCTCCCCAGATCTGCTATATTGGCCATCAAAACGAGTAGATCGAAGCACCCCCGAGTTGCTTGAGGTATTCTCTTCCCAATCCTCCATTTATTTTCAGTCAAGATTGGCTATTGTAGATGCATTATTTCAAACATGGTGGAACCCTAAGATGAGTTATTATTGATTTGTTTGATGAATATTTTGGGGATATACTGTTGAAGTATTCTTAGTTAATTTGTATAGTATTGGATTTAGAGAGAGCCCATTATTTAGGAATAGGTTGAACCTATCATTTGTTAATAATTAGTTGTGATAGATTCTTTAGGATAAAATAGGTTGAAAAGAATTGTTGTTGGTAATGTGGTTCGTGATTTATATCTTAGGGATAATTTGTAGTAGTTCTCACATAATTTTGTATATGATGTGGTCATAATTTTAAGCATATATCATAACAAATCCATGTACCTTATTTTGTAGGATGTTTGAGCCGGATAAATATCCCGGCCTTGATGATTATTACGAGGAGAAGCATCGTGCTGTGCTTGTGGAAAGAGGGGAGGTAATTATGTATCTACATTGTCGATTCTCACATTGTGAGTATATTGTGAGTAGTTTAGAGAAGTATATAAATTGTGCGTGTGATTTTTGTAGGTTCCTCCAGTACTACGGTTGAGAGGCCACAACCCACGTGAGTCACTTGTGTATGACCATCGCTACGAGCCATATTTTAGAAGAATGGATCTTCTCCAGTTTGTGCTCAACTTTAAAGGCACACCACCATGGCTGAACTCGACGGCCATTACCGCCCTTACGGACCGTTGGAGGCCGGAGACGCACTCTTTTCACCTTGCACTTGGTGAGATGACCGTCACTTTGGAGGATATTGCGATGATCTCCGGTCTTCCGATCGAGGGCAGAGCTCTTACCGGGAAGGTGAAGTCCGAGGGGTGGCGACAAAGGGTTGCAGGTTTGGTTGGTGTTGGACCTCCCCAGGGCTTACTTATCGAATCTTTTGACCCAAGTGGTGTTTCCTGACGGCACGGGAGACACAACCTCGTGGATGTTCTTGGACCCTCTTCGTAACTGGGATGTTAAGTGGAGTTGGGGGTCGGCGGCACTAGCCTTCTTGTACCGTCAGGTAATGCTAATTTGATGAATTTTCATTATATGAAAGAGTTTTTTGCATGTCATTGTTTAATGTGTATAAAAATGTGCAGTTGGACGGAGCATGCATGAGGAGTAAGCCGAAATCTTATCTTGGTGGTTTTGTTTGGGCCCTACAGATTTGGATGTGGGAGCGTATCCCTGTGGGCCGTAACTTGACCATTGCCCCAGAAGAACCTTGGGAGTGGCCTTTTGACGGGGATGAGGAGCGGTATCCCACTATCGCATACACGTGGGCTAATGTCCAAGTGTCTAGTATTGCAGCCATGGGGCGGTACAAGGCATACATAAGCGAGTTTGACATGCTTACTTACAACCAGGTAATTATCAAATGCCTTGCTATCAATTCAGATTTTTTGTTGTTGTGCATGAGCTAGTGACATGTTGTGATGTAGGTTAATTGGAGGCCGTACATGGTACTTAGGCAATTCCCTTTGAGCAATATGTGCTTTCGTGACCAACATCTTTGGCGTGTGCGTTGCCCCATGATATGCTTTTTTGCGGTGGAGTGGCATCTTCCACATCGTGTTTCGAAGCAATTTGGAGTACAACAACGCACCTCGCCGGATTATGTTGAGACAAGTGTGGTGCTACATAGGTGAGAGTTTTTGTACCATATGATGTTCAATGTGTAACCACTGAAAAATCAAATTGATACCTATACTTCTCATGCTTTGTAGGACGAGCCGGCAACACAACAAGAGTGTCATTAATTGGGAGGATCACCATCTTATGTGGGTGGACATGTGGAATGCTCAGAGGAATGCCCGAGTTGAAGATGATCACACACCTGACAACGATGAGGGGGCATATTTAAGGCATTTGGAGTGGCTTCGCAAAGAGTACAGAGTTATCCTTAAGGGTGCTTGGACTCGTGCCGATTGCTTGGAACTAATGCCAAGTGAGGCTGCTGATGGTGCATTCAACAACTCTATTAGGGAGACCATTGGAGCGCACCTAGATTATGGCCCTCTGCATGACCGAGTGGTATGCCTTTTTGTCTCTTTTTTGAACATGTTGCATTTCTTCATGAGTGGTGTGTCACTTAAGTGTTATTCAGGGCACGGAGCTATGGAGATGTATCAATGAGAGCAATGTGGTGCTTGGCCGCGCACCTGGTAGAGAAACAGACGGTCTCGTTAGGAGTACTCTACAGGTTAGAGGCCTTTTTAATATGAACATATATTTTATATCATGTCAACTATTTTTGCATATTTACATGCCAATCATTTACCTCTGCAGAAGGTTGTGAATCGTTGCCGAACACTAGCCGCTTTACTCTCTTGCCATGGCGGTTCATCAACGGATGTGCGTGCACGTGCTCAGTATACAATGGATGTTCTTTCTTCCGCTCATCCATCTTCGAGCCAAGCACGTCCTTCTTCCAGCCGAGCACGTCCTTCTTCCAGCCGAGAATGGATTGATGAACAGGAAGATGAAGAGGAGGAGACAGACTACGATGCAGATCCGGACTATGTGGAGCTTGGGGCGGGAACAGATGGCGGGAAAGAGTTGGCGGGAACACATGGCGGGAAAGAGTTGGCGGGAACAAATGGCGGGCAGAGCTATGCACACAAGGTGAGAAACGCTAGCTGCCTTGGCGTTTCTGTGTGTCCAGGAAACGCCAGCCACCCCTGGCGTTTCTTCTGTGAACGGCAACGTTTCCTCTGTGTGTCCCAGGAAGCTTCTGTACTAAAGGAACGCCACAACCATTGGCGTTGCAATGTAGACCAGAAATGCCAGCCACCCCTGGCGTTGCAAGTGTACATAGCAACGTTTCGTGAAGAAGCCCCAGGAAGCCTCTGTACTAAAGGAACGCCAAGCCAAATAGGGCGTTTCTATGTAGGTCTGAAACGCCAACGTCACAGGCGTTGCCAAAGTGAATTGTAGCGCCCCAAGGTTTGGCGTTTCCATCTGCATATGAAGTCAAAGACAAACTTCAAACAAATTTTGACACCACATAAAGTAATTGTGACATAAAGGAGTACACATAGAGGAGGCCAAAGCAATTGTGACATGACATTGTTCATCACATAAAGGAGTACACATAGAGGAGGCCAAAGCAATTGTGACATGACATTGTTCATCACATAAAGGAGTACACATAGAGGAGTCCAAAACAATTTAGAGTACACAAAGCATGGCACAGTTCACATCATAGATCTATTCTATAGAGCAAGGTCCCTTTTCCTTCTTCTTCCTCCTCTTCCCTTTTCCTTATGAGATGAGCCATCCTCAAGCCCCTTCATTGTTGCCTTGTTGGGTTGAGAAGCCGCCATATCTATGAAAATTTGCAAAACATTAGTTAGTAAGGACAAAAACAACATGAAAATAATATTGGGAAACATGAAAATAATTATGAAGTGTAGCCACGTACGGAAATGGTCCATCTAGGTATCCAAACATTCCTCTAGCATTACCACGGCCTTTACCCATGAAACCTCCTGTACCACCACCTGAACCTCTACCCCTACCACGAGCACCATCACCGGTAACTCTTCCTCTACCACGACCACCCCTGGATCCTCGGCCACCACCGGAACTTCTACCCCTCCACGAGCACCATCACCGGTAACTCATCCTCGACCACGACGACCACCAGAACCTTGGCCACCACCAAAGCCACCACTGGAACCTCGTCCACTACCGGAACCTTGGCCACCACCAAGGCCACCACCAAGACCACCACCGGAACCTTGGCCACCACCAAGGCCACCACCGGAACCTTGGCCACCACCAAAGCCACCACCGGAACCTCGGCCACCACCGGAACCTTGGCCACCACCAAGGCCACCACCGGAACCTTGGCCACCACCAAGGCCACCACTTGAAGAAGCATTGTGCCCTTTTGAAGTTTTGTTTGTTTTGCAAGTCCTTTTGTTGTGTGTCATTTCATTGCAACCACCGCATTGGTTCCTATCACGTGGCTCCATGAAATGTCCACTACCAAACTCTCTGGTGCTCATGAGGTCATCCATATCATTCCTGTATCGCTTTGTTCTCCTTCTACCCTTGGGTTGTACCATCATATCCGGATCAGGCCTAATGTTAGGACCGTGATACTCTGGCCACTGTGATGCGTCCAGAAAAGGCTGAAATCTTGATGCCCATGTTAACTTATGAGTTTGCAGGTTGAATTCATGCAACCTTACAACTACTCCATCGGAGATATCCACGTTCCTGATGCGGGCCGCCGACATCATGTGTGAGCATGGCCAGTGGTACTTACTAGGCCGCTCACAACTGCAATGTCTTGTCCTAAGAGCCACCTTAAATGAGCGAGCACCATATGATTGTCCATCTCTAGTTGTCCCACCTGGCTCATCCACTTGGTATTTCATTTCTACATTATCGAAACAAGTGACTCGCTGGATGGCTGACTTGTCTCTCTGAAACTCCAGCCACTCGGCAACCTTCTTCGGATATATTTCATTGGGAGGCTTCTCACTATCAGCAATCAACTTGTCGATTTCATCGGAGTGCTTCAAAAAATACTCATTTAGCTTGTAAAAGGTATATTCCGCTATTGCCGTCACCGACAACTGACGGGCACCCTTCAAGACAAAGTTGAAGCACTCAACAAGATTGCTTGTCATGTCACCATATCTCATGCCTCCTTCGTCACATGCCCGTGACCACTTGTGTCTCTCATCAATATTCCTTTCTAAGAAATCTTTTCCGCCTTTGTTTGCCTTCTCATAGATTTTGTTCAAGCGTGTCGTGAATGAATTAATGGAGAAGGCTACACATGCGGAGTTAAGATCCTTGCACAGATCCTTGTTTTTGCAAGCTCTGTAAAAGTTTGCAACGAAGTGCCTCAGACACCATCGGTGGTGAAGCCTCGCATGCCCTGGAATATGAATATCAACGGCCGCCAATATGCCTTGGTGACGATCGGATATGATGCATACCTCCCGGTTCGGAGGAATGACCGTGCTCCTAACAAGTCTCATGAACCATTCCCAGTTGTCTTGGTTCTCCACGGAGACCAAAGCAAATGCCACAGGCAACACCTGATTGTTAGCGTCATGTGCCATTGCTATCATGAGTGTGCCCTTGTATTTCCCTGTCAAGAATGTCCCATCTATAGACAGAACCGGTCGACAATGCTCAAAAGCTGCAATGCATGGGCCAAACGTCCAAAAGGCACGACGAAATACTCCTTCAATATCTTGGACATAATGGTACATTCCTGGGTTTCTATAAGACATCGCTCCTAGCAACCTGGGTAGCCTGTTGTAAGCCTCTTCCCATCCACCGTACAACATTCTGAGAGCGACTTGCTTGGCCTTCCATGTCTTCCCATACTTGACCTTATATCCGAACTTATCTTCAATCCAACTCATCAACAACTTCACTTTAATGGTGGGATCCTCGGCTATATGTTTCTGGTATTTATAACCAATGAATTCCGAGGTTAGTTGACGGTGTGTCTTCCGTGCTTCTACAGCCGGCGGTGTGCATTGGTGAGTGGCTTCGCAACTAGTTATCTTCCACCAACCATCTTTCGTGAGTCTTCCATTCACTTTCCATTTGCATCTTTCTACCTCACATTTCACGGTGTATCGCTTGTTGCAGTCCGAATGAACAACTATGAAAGGCCTGTGGTGTTTGACAGCATACTCACACAACCACATCTTGAATTCTAGCATGTGCTCGAACATCAAACCTTTCCTCACGTACGACATCGAAATCGCATCGGGTGTACTACTTGGGAACTGTCTAGCCTCAATTGTCTTGCTCATGCCACCGTCAACTATAGCCTTATCTGCAAGGCTAACATCACAAAACAAGGGAACTTTGTGATCCCTACCGGTGAATTTTGTGTACCACTCTGCTTCTTTCTCAGTGAAGCCATCCTCGTCCAACTCATTCACCGGGCCTTCATCATCCGAGTCATCCACACAAGCACGCTGATAGATAATGTCAGGATCCATGTCCTGATGCCTTACTTCGGCCTCTACGTCACCAACAATGTTGTGATGCCTCTCATACTCTTCGTCGGAGTCATCACCATCATCTTTCATCGGTGCACTACCTCCGAACTCATATTGGGGATACTCATTGGCTTCAGCTTCAACTTTATGCTCAACAATAGGCGGCACACTACTAACCGGGCTCACATCATCTACTAAGGTTTGGTTCAAGTCAAGACGAAAGAGAGGAGCCTTCACCACCTTACTTGCAAATACTTCGAGTGACTTGACTGCCGAGGATGCAACAACCTCCTTATATGCAACCCAATGCAAATTGGACTTGATAGGCATTGTCTTCATTCAACACTTGTGTGCCGACCCAACATCATATCTTCCTACTAATTCAACTTGGTCACTTGCATCCACCCACTTTAATCTTCTCCGTGTTTCTTCCACAACCTCTTCATAACTAGGAGTCTCAAGAAATATCAATACTTCCTCATGCTTGTCAACAATATCCACATTCATGAATGCCTCTTTGTCAACATAATGAATATTCACAATCGTGTCCATCTAAAAAAGGAGAACATAAGGTTAAAAATGTACAATGCTAAATATACCACATTTCTAACAAAACCACTAACCCTAACCATAAATCTTAACATTAGGCATAACCCTAACCCTAAATCTTAACATTAGTCATAAACCAAACAATAAGGTATGCTCAACAACATCACAATGCAACACACCATTGGAACAACAATACTAGGGTTAGGAACAACACATTACATATCCATGTTCAAAACTAGGGTTAGGAACAACAAGACCAAATCAATCCAAATGGGCAAATCCAACCAATCAAAATTTGTGAGATGAAGGAGGTTACCTCAACGAATCAAAATGACACCGGATCCACGGACCAACCCAATCGATTTGCAAGGATTTGAGAGGGGCTAAGTGAGGGAAACAAAGGGGGAAAAGGCCAAGAGCTCGGGATAGGCCAATGGGGGAGAAGAGAGTGAGGAGTGAGTGGTGGGTGCAAGCCCCACGGCCACCTAAAATATCTGCACCAGAAACGCCACTGGTGCTGGCGTTTCTAGAAACGCTAGCTGGCTCGGCGTTTCAATCCCGCCAGGTCAGCAAGCAACGCCAACTCGGCCTGGCAGTGGGCCAGGGAAGAAACGCTAGCTCGGTCGGCGTTTCAATGTTCACTAGAAACGCCGCGGTCCCTGGCGTTGCTAAAAGGGTCAAAACGTGAAATACTTTCACATCGGGTTCATTTTGCGACTAATAACCCTGACAAGGTCAAAACAGTGATTTCGGCCCCACCGCGCGCGACCACGCCGTCGCCACCCTCCGCCCCCCGCCGCTGCGCGAGCGCGGACCCCTCCCCTCTTCGCGCCACCACCCGCGGCCGCGCGAGCGCGAGCTGCGCACACCTCCCCGCCACGCATGGCCTTCGAGCGAGGTCCTCGCCGCATCTCCCCACTCCGACCGCCGCAGCCTGTGCGGTTTGCTGGACACCACGCGGCACCCGTCCCGCCTCTTCTACCTCGCCGCCTCGCCACCGCTCACCCCCCGGGTACGTTCAGAGCAGGGGCTCGTCGGCCCAGCCCTCGCCGCCACGCTTCCCCTGCTTCCTCTCCGCGGCCGCAGCCTCCACGCGCTGCTCCTCGCTTCTCTCGGCGCGCTCGCCCCGCACCCCCTCCCCCGCTCGAGGTCTGGGTTCCGAGGGTCCGTGGTTGGCACGCGGCCGCAGGCGCGCGGGTCCCCGTCCTGAGGGCAACACTCCTGGGTTACATCAGCGGACGCGGTCTTCCGGCTGCTGGGACCGCCTTCCGCGGGCCAGCGAACTAGAAGATCGTCACCGCCCTGCTTCTCAGGCGTCGGCGGCTCGTCCGCGTCCCGCTCCGCCTCCAGCCGATGCCGACCACGATGCCGCGGCGGACCTACAGGTCGTCGACGCTGCGGTGGCGCGTCTCGCAGCACCAGCACCCGCACCCGTGCCAGAGGAGGAGCTCGAGGGCGCGCTCCCCGCCGAGCTGGGACTGCTGGGTGGCGCCGCGGGGTTCGTCGCGGGCGAGAGGCGCTTGGAGCAGGACGTCGCGCTACCCGCCGAGCTGGGTGGCGCCGCGGGGTTCGTCGCGGGCGAGAGGCGCTTGGAGCAGGACGTCGCGCTCCCCGCCGAGCTGGGTGGCCGGTGGCGCCGCGGGGTTCGTCGCGGGCGAGAGGCGCTTGGAGCAGGACGTCGCGCTCCCCGCCGAGCTGGGTCAGGAGATCGTAGCAGAGGAGCAGGCCGAGGCGGAGGAGCAGCGGGCTCACATCATCAACTTGTACGATCAGATGCTGTGCAAGGCTGCTACGGTGGAGCGGCTTGCCGAGCAGAAGCGGCAGGTCACCGGAGAGGCTCGTGTGACCAGGGATGGCCAGGCCGGGAAGCTGGCGTGCGCCAGGTTCGACGCGGAGCAGAAGAAGGCGATCAAGCGTTACGAGGAGCTCGCCGACGAAGTGCGGGAGATCCGACTTCAGATGAGACGCGCACGCGCTCACCCGCCGTCCCCGCCCGCCGTTCTGCGTAGGCATTTCCAGTGAATTTTTGGTGAGCATTTTTCTACATTTTCCAAGTATCCGTGTTTTCCCGTAGAGGCATCCACATAGAATTCTTGCCTTAGTTGAGGAGGGATAATACTTGATCAAACTTGATTGAGGTGTGGCAAACTAGAGCTTGGAAGCCTCTTGGTCTAATTCTCACTTTTTACGCAAATAATTCAGACATTTGTACCTCTTATTACATGTCGAACAGAAGTTAGTTTCATTTCAATGAACGTCCGTGATTGTTCAATCAACTAATAGACAATCTTTTCAACATTGATAAACACGGTGGATGGCAAGTAAAAATATGCATAGTATACATATTTTTTTTTTGAACGGTCACCGGGGGGAGAGAATCCCCACCTGAATATATTGCTCAAAAAGCTGCCAAAGCCAAGAGTCACCCCTTAAGCTTTGGCTGATCCAGTTTATAAGAAAAATCGGATCAAAAACCTAAACAAGTTGACCCCGTTTATGAGGGAAACCGGGCCGAAAACCGTACAGGTAACAAGGTTACAGAAGATGAGAAAAAATTGCCACCCAGAGAAGGCATGACATCAACCTAGCTGGCAGCAAAAAGACTAACACTACGAGAGACACAAGTAGATGTGGGGTGCTGTCAAGGGATCACAATACCAAGACTCTGCAAACAACCTAACGCACCGCACCGGCGTGCATACCGAGCCCCCCGGCACAACTGAGGATCAACCATAATCAACGAGTGCCAAACCTTAACACGAACCTTGACTGAGAGATCCACCACATGCGGTCGAAACGATTAGCAGGTTGGGGAGGCATCATTGCGTCGTCATTTGAGCAAAGGTGAACCAAGACAACACCAAGAGCCCGAAGCTCGCCGCAGCACAATGGCAACCATGGGAGGGTTTTGAGCATGCACAGCAACAGGACGGAGACCACGCGAAGGACAGCCGAAGAGAAACAATGAAGAAGAAACACACCACCGTCGGCCCTAAGCTGGCCGCACCATCCACCACCACGCACAGCAACCGGAGCCGTCGTTGGGCCTCCAAGATGACGCCTCCAAGGAGGCAGTGTTGTCGAAGACACAACACCATCATCCGATCCGGCGAGCCAGATCTCAGGTTTTCACCCGGAGACCACAAAGCAAGTGCCGTAGGTGCTGGAGCTCCACAGCGGCACCTCCTGCGAGGAAGACGACGTCCATAGACGCCGCTGCCGCCGACATCGACATAGTCGATGCAAGGTTCTCACCCGGAGTTTGAGCACATCCCTACAGCAAGAGGCCTGAACCACGCCGAAGCAGATCCACGCGGAAGAGCTCGGAGACCACGCCTCTAGGAAGGTATACGACGTCGGGTTGGCGCTATCGTGGTCAGCTCACCCAAGGGGTGAGCAGGGATTTCTCCCAGAGCACTGCCGCACAGGACCCGAGACGGTCCCCGGGCCGTCCGCCATCACGACCGGCAGCCCCAAGCCAGAAGCAAGCCACACATCCACCAACACTGCCGGTAGCGCCAACCAAGCCGCTGAGCAGCATCCCACGACCGACCTCCTCGAAGATGGACAGATCGGGGACGGGAACCTCGGCAAACTGCGACCACTGTCAGATCTGGAGCCGACGCGCCGGCCGCTCCAGTCCCACCTCGCCCCGCAGCCCCCCTGACTCGACACCACGCCTGAGGGCAGATTCGAGAGGATCCAGCCTGCCCCGGCGCATCTGGGATCAGGCGCACCGCACCGCACCACCACCAACTCCTCGGCGCAGCCACCACCCCGTCCAGCCGACCACCGCAGGGGACGGCGGCTCCGCCGGGATGCAACCCAGAGACAACCCCGCGTGCCAGCACGGATCCGTGCGCGGATGGCACGGCCTCGCGACCTGGACGCCCATCGGAGCGCGCAGCACGGCGCTGCGCCCACCGGTTGCTTCAGAGCGCCACAGGAGCGAAGCAGAGCAGGGGAAGCCATGGGGCAGACCGTGGAGAGCAGCATCCGAGAGCTTGTGCGCGCGCGCAGGAGACACTCCACCACCAGCTCGCAGCACGGCGCCCGCGCGCCGAGCCTCAGGACGTCGGCGAGGAAGCGGCAGCCGGCGGATCTGGGCTGCAGTTCGCGGGCCGACGCACATGACCGCCGAGTAGCACCCGCCGTGCCCGAGTGCCGCCCGTAGTCGCGAGAAAGGATCCCCGCCGCCGCCGTCAGCCGCGCGGCATCGCCCGCCGGCGTCCTCCAGCGGCGGCGGAGAGGGTGGAGGCAAAATTTGTGGTGGCGGCGCTAGGGTTTGGTGGTCCGCCCGAGTCGCTCGCACGGGAGCGACGCGGGGGAGCAATGCTAGATATTTTACTCTAGTATACATATTGTCGCCGAGAAATACTATATAATTGCTACACCAGTATTTCATTTTCATGTAAACATGTTATTTTTGTCTCCGCCAAACTATGCAAAGCTGCATTGCACAAAACCTGTTTCCTCTCCAGCAAAATTTACCAGGGACCCAAAAAAAAACGAACTAAACTAGCCAAATCCCTGCCTAGTGTGCATAGTATACATTTTCATCTCTTCTTCCCTGCCTAGTGTGCATAGTATACATTTTCATCTCTTCTTCCCTGCTTAGTGTGCATAGTATACATTTTCATCTCTTCTTGCTCTTCAGTCTACTCTTCCCTTCTAATTTCCTGCCCCTTGCCTTTCCTCCTCTCTACTTGAGTTTCTTCTGCCCCTTTGCTGACCTCTCCTTCCCTTTGTTCCTTGACAGCCGTCGGAGCCTTCAAGCCCAGAGAGCTTCTAGTATTTGTCTTCGTCCCTCCATGCTCCAGCTTCTTCAGGAGGTGGTACTCTTTTATAAGGAAAATGGGTCAGCTGGGACAATGCAATGCTGTATTCATGGACACAGTACTTGCTTGAACTTGATTTGTGAAAATTTGACATTGCCAAGTGGAATAAATCCCTTTAGTGAAAGAGAATTGTGCTTCACTTTTGGCATGGAGTAGGTATGGCCAGCTTTTTCCAATTTCAAGTCCTTTCCACCTGAAAATGTACGAGCAGTGACACTCCTTGTATGATCGAACAAATAAGACAAAAAGCTCGAATCTCCTTTTCCATGATATTACGATCTTCTAATGCAGCTGCTCTACCTGTAGCAGAAAGGTAAAGACAGTAGTCCGTAGTCAGACAAAATGATATTCAAGTGGTATCTCGGCTCAAGTAGGGAACCTAAATTACCAAGAATGACACAAAACAAACCAACCTGTGGCACAATATCTACAATAGCCGTGGAACACTCCCTTTGAGAGGAACACCCCCAAGCTTTAAGAATTCAATGTAAGTATCCTCCTGCAGAAAATGTAAGCTTAAATATTTAACTTTCAACAAGACAACCAACATACATACATAATTGCTGCATAGACCAATAAACCCTTTCACTACTAACTTGTAATTATTAAAAAAAACGAGCTCAACATAGATTACATTACCGTTGGTAAAAGAAATACGATAGCATCTCCCTCTTGATCATAGCGAGCAGTACGCTCTGCTTTACGTATGAAAAACATTGGGATCTGAGGTGGGTCGTACAGGAAAACAGAATATAGAAATTTTTATCAATTGATGAACAAAAGTACAGAAACAATTTAGAAGGGCAAGACAATAACACTGTAATGTAACCTGCACGATTAGATCAACATGTGGTATGTCACGACCCCTTGCTGCAACATCAGTGCGGACTAAAAGGCCACTCAAAGAGCAGAAAATGACGCTAGAGCTTTTTCATGAGGGTCGTACATGCCAACAAATACATGGTGGCGATCAATGCATATAAATACTATGGAGTGTGTCGTTGTAAAGCCCCAATATCTGGCCATTCGATAGTACAACAAGTCACATAGTTTGCTAAAACCTGTTCCACCTTTCCATGACTAAGGTATTACTGGATAACCTTTAAGTAAGTTCAGCCTTGGAAGAACAAGAGTATAACCTTTAAGTAAGTTCAGCCTTGGAAGAACAAGAGTCTAATGATCTACACAGGCACATGTAGCAAAATAGCTGCATTTGAGCAAGACCGAGGTGCACAAATTAATACAATGCTACACACATAACAAAGATGCTGACAAACAGAAATTTCCACACGTCATGTACTTACACCATGATTTCCTTTCCGTTCTTGTGGACAAGGAAATCAACAAGCTGTGATGACTTCTTTGATGATTCACATATCATATACTCCACAGAAACAAGGCTGTGATTCAAATGAAATTGATATTCACAAAATCATGATAAACAATAAAACATAATAGGTCTATTGCAATCAGCCAAAGTGACAGTGGCAGGCTTCAATAAACAGCCAACTGCTGTACAAAAACATCTCGCCATACCTCTAACTGGAGCCCCAGCGGTCTTGGATGGATCAAGATCTTGCTGAGCAGCATCCTTCGCCTCCGTCTTAACCTGGACGCTCACAGGATTCCTCAACAGCTTCTGTCCGGGTAGCCGAAAAAGGCCAGTTCTCCTCAGCTTTGGCAACTTTGAAATAATTGGGGTAACCTGTCAGACCCGAGACGTTCTATGGACTAGTTGGTGCTAATTATCGGCAAGAGAAGGGCTAATTCTGGCCGAAATCGAAGGTATATTGCGAGTATATGGAGCTTGAGTGTTAGGGTTCTAGCCCATGATTCAGAATTGGGGAAAAGTGATAGTCGATCCCAGCCACATCCCGGCTGTTATAGGTGAAAAGCTACAGCAACAGCTGGTAAAGTAAATCCAACGGTGGATATCAGTCCCGCGCAGGGGATCCATCATGGCCGTCCGTTAACTGAAACGATATTTCCGTAACAGCTACACCGCGTTGCCTCTTGTGCCTGACATTGCTCCCTCCTAAAGAGACGACGTGTCCTCACGATGCTTGTTGGTTTGCACGCCACTCTTCAGTGACTGCTCGGAAAAAGGCTGGAAATGTATACTTGATGAAATCCGCATCCTCCCATGTTGCCTCTTCTGGAGAGAGATTTTCCCATTGAATGAACCACTGAACAACCGGCAGATTGTGCCTCGGTATTTGTCTGACTTGAAGCACTGCTGCAGGTCCCGTTTTGATTGTACCATCAGTTGCTACCATAGGTAGGTTTGGACTGGGAATGGATTTAGCACCAATGTGCTTTTTCAACTGACTGACATGGAAAACTGGATGAATCTGCACATGTGCAGGAAATTGCAATTTGTAAGCTAACTTGCCAATCTTTTGCGTGATCAGAAAAGGGCCATAGTACTTGTTTTGTAGTTTCAGTGCTCCTCTAAATCCAAAAGCTGCTAATCTGTATGGTGCCATCTTTAAATACACCATATCTCCCACTTCAAAAACTCTTTCACTCCTCTTTAAGTCAGCATACTTCTTCATCCTGTTCTGAGCTTGTTGCAAGTTTTCTTTTAATTGTTCCAACATATCCTGTTTAGCAGCCAAGAAATTCTGAGCCTCCTCGTCTTCAGGGCCAGGAATGGCTAGTTCAGATATCATGGGTGGAGGAAAACCATACAAGGCCTGGAAAGGGGACATTTTCAAAGCAGTGTGATAGGTAGTGTTGTACCAAAACTCGGCTAAAGGTAACCAGGAACACCATTTCTTGGGCTGAGTGGTGGTCATACATCTGAGGTATGTTTCCACACATTGGTTAACTCTCTCTGTTTGCCCATCTGTTTGTGGATGGTAGGAAGTACTGTATCTCAACTCACTTTTCATAGCAGCAAAGATGTCTTTCCATAACTTGCTAGTGAAGATCCTGTCCCTGTCTGATATAATGAGCTTGGGAGGTCCATGCAATCTAATGATATTATCCATAAATGCTTGAGCTACACTCATCACATTATAAGGGTGTGGTAATGGTATGAAATGTGCATACTTAGTGAATCTATCCACTACCACCAGTATTACCTCCTTCCCTTCAGAATTTGGCAGCCCTTCTATGAAATCCATGGTGATGTGCTGCCATGCCATGTCAGCTATGGGTAAGGGGTCTAACAACCCATGCTGCAAACAATTTTCATGCTTGGCTCTTTGACAAATGGGGCAAGCTGCAATGAATGTTTCCACAGCTGCTTTCATACCAGGCCAGTAGAAAATATTCTTAATTCTATGATAAGTTGCCCTTGTTCCAGAGTGGCCCCCAATTGGAGAACTGTGCAGAGCAGTGATCAATCTGTTTCTTAAGTTAGAAAAATTTCCAACCAATATTCTTCCTTTGTATCTGATGATACCAGATGTGATGGTGTAATCAGGCAGGCAGCTTTCAGGGTGTAACAGCAATTTTTCCAATATTCCTTTAGAAATTGGGTCTTTGTGATATCCTTCTATCAGTTCTTGTGCCCATACAGGAGTGACTATGGATATTGCTCTGCAGGAGGGAAGAATTCTTGACAATGCATCAGCAACCTTGTTTGTAATGCCCTTCTTGTACTGAATTTTAAAGTTGAATTCCAGTAATTTCATCATCAATTTATGATGCACACCTTCAGTTATTTTCTGATCAGTAATAAATTTGAGGGATTGCTGATCAGTTTTAATTAGAAGCTCATTTCCAAGCAAATAGTGCCTCCATCTTTTAAGGGCTTCCAGTATGGCCAAGGCTTCCTTTTCGTAAGTGGAGAGAGCTTGGTTTCTTGGACACAAGGAGGAACTATAGTATGCAAGAGGCCTTCCCTGCTGCATCAACACTGCTCCAATCCCTTTGCCAGAGGCATCAGTTTCCAGAGTGAAAGGCAAGGAGAAATTAGGAAGAGCAAGAACTGGTGCAGTTATCAGTGCTTGCTGCAGCTGAGAGAATGCTGTGTTATGTGCATTCGTCCATTTGAACTGTCCTTTCTTCCTTACTATAAGATCACAGGAGCAGCATAGGGGCTTTGACTATGTCTGATGAAATGTGCTGCCAATAATTTCTTGATCTGTTCCTCCATCTCTTTCTTCGGATGCATAGGCACTCTGTATGGCCTGGAATGAGGAGGTTAAGTACCAGGCATGAGAGGGATTGTGTGATCACACTCCCTATGTGGAGGCAAGGATCTGGGTTCTTCAAAGAGATCTGCATATTTTAATAACAGTTTCTACACTTGAGGGGGAGTTTTAAAACCCACAGGAGCTTGTAGAATGATATTATGCACCTGCAGTAAGAATGCCTCAGCTCCTTTTTCCAGTAATTTGCTCATCTTCTCAGCTGGTACTTCCTGAACTTTTTCTGGTGTGTTAAAGATTGCTGCAGTAATTGTTGTTTTTCCTTGAAGTGAAAAACTAAAAGTGTTATCTGGTATGTTGAAAGTTACTGGGCTCATGAGGGTAAACCAGTCATATCCCAGAATTACATCATATCCAGGCAAAGGTAACACTCTGAAATTATACTGCAATGTGTGTTTGGCCAGCTGGAATTCACAGTTGGGCACCACAGCTTTGGAAGTTAATTTGCCACCTCCAGCTACTGCAATAAGTCTGGGTTTCACTGGCAATAAGTGACAATTAGCTTTAACAGCAAATTCTTGACTTATAAATGAAGCACTGCTGCCTGAATCCAGTAAAGCAGTTGCTCTTTTGCCATTTATGTGAATAACTACAGTTGGTGTAGGTATTGCTATTTGCTGGCCCAATGCATGAGCAGTAATGAACATTGCCTGGTCCCCTTCTTCTGGAATTTCTTCCTGTTCCTGCTGCAACACTTCTTCTTCCAACACCTCTTGCTCCATACTCTCTGGTTGTAACAAGTGAACATTGGGAATTAACTTGCACCTATGACCATGTGTCCATTTGTCTCCACATCTCCAACATTCCCCCACTTTGCGTAGTTTTGTGAATGTGTTGGAGTTATTCTCTATTTGTTTTGCTGGAGTATTCTGTTGCACAGTCACAGTGTTGCTGCTGGTTTTGTTCTGAAAGGCACCAGTATTCTTCTGATAATAATTGACAAATGTACTGGCCATTTTCTTGGGAATTGCACTGATAGGTGGATGATTGGGTTCTACTTCTTTAGCTAAACATTATGCATCAATCAAAGATTGAGGTCTCAGTGGTCTCAACTGAAATTTAATTCCATCCCTGAGACCATTTTTACATAGCACCTTATGAACCAGGTTTCTCCTAGTTCAGGGTTTTCTTCCATGACTTCTGCCATCAGGTCCTCAAATTGCTTTGTATATGCAGACACTGTACTGTTTGCTTGTTTCAAAGAAGTGAATTTTTCGGTTAGATCATAGGATCCTTGTTCTGAGAACCTCTTCACTATCTCTGCCCCAAATTGTTTCCAGGACAGTTGTTTCTTGAGCAGCCCAGATCTTCTTAACCAAACATCAGCTTCATCCACCATATATAGTTGAGCTAATGATACTTTATACTCTTCTGGAGCAGCAACCATCTAAAAATATCTGTTGCATTGTCTGATCCACCCCACTGGATCCACTCCTGAGAATTTGGGAAACTCCATTTTAGGGCCTTTAGTCAATGCTCTCATGAACTGTGCTTGCATGTCCTGTTCATAACTTCTGTGATAACCCTGCCACATCTACCTTTCTCTGTTCTGCTGATAGAACTGGTTGAATGCAGGGGTGTGGACTTGCTGTCTTGCTGTTGCCGGAATGCCCACTGCACTATGTTGTTCCAGTCGTCCCTGCGTTGCAGATCCCGGAGGTCCTTCAGCTCTATTCACTCTGATTGGTGGCAGATTTTGTAACTGAATGTCTTCTAATTGCTTAGAGTTTTCTTTCTCTGCTGCTAGTTGTTTCCGTAACTGCTCCACTCGTGCCTCTTGTTCTTGCGAGCGATCCTGGTTCAGTGTATGAGATTTGGGCACTTCCTGAGAACTGGAAGGGCGATCTGCTTGTTGTGTTGATTGCGTTGTTTTCACCAAGGTTTGAAGAACATTACTGATTACTGATAGTTGTTTACCCAAATCCAGTACCACCTTTTCCACATCGCCTACAGTAGCAGAAATCTCTCCTTGCTTAGACCCAATTGTTTGGACCTCTGTTTGGATCTTTGACACCCGAGTCTGTAACTGACTGCTGTCCTTTTGTAGGACACCAAATTCATCGCGCATGGCCAAAAATTCCTGCAGATCAGTGTCATCGATTACCTTGGAGCGTCCCATCGCCTTGATCTGAGGTATGGGTACGGAATTTTACCACTGAATTCTCAGCAACCCTCCCCAATACCGCAGATCCTGCCGCCGCCGACAATCTCGCCTCCCTGGCACACGGATCGGAGCTTAGAACACGGAATTTTTACCGAACGAACAAGATGTCCGAACAACCGCTTCTGCTCGGCCGATTTATGCCCGAATTTCACCGCCGCCTGCGCCACCACACCGGACCCCGCCACCAATTTCGCCTCGCCGCTCTCGAAAAAGGGTGGGACAAGGGTGGGAGCCGCCGCCGGGTGAAGAAATTCACCAGCAGAGCGCTTCCGCCGAAGAACTATGGCTCATGATACCAATTTGTCAGACCGGAGACGTTCTATGGACTAGTTGGTGCTAATTATCGGCAAGAGAAGGGCTAATTCTGGCCGAAATCGAAGGTATATTGCGAGTATATGGAGCTCGAGTGTTAGGGTTCTAGCCCATGATTCAGAATTGGGGAAAAGTGATAGTCGATCCCAGCCACATCCCGACTGTTATAGGTGAAAAGCTACAGCAACAGCTGGTAAAGTAAATCCAACGGTGGATATCAGCCCCGCGCAGGGGATCCATCGTGGCCGTCCGTTAACTGAAACGATATTTCCGTAACAGCTACACTGCGTTGCCTCTTGTGCCTGACATAACCTGCTTCTGAAAGCTGTATCCAAGAGCTTATCAGCCTCATCCAGGATCAAAATCTGCTTCCAAGGCACACACAAACCAAAATAACATCAACAAATGTGACACTTGTGCCAAAGCAAAAAAACAATCAAACACAGTTCCATTGTTCCCCAAACCAACCTCAAGATACTTGTACTCCAGGGTGTCCAGGCGCTCCATTATGTTGAACAGCTTCCGGGAGTGCCCACCAGTATTTTTGCGCTCTCTTCCTGCACTTTCTTGAGCTCAACCTTAATGTAATAATGTCCAATCCACCAACCAGTAGAATGGACGACACGCCCTTCAGTGTCGCCAAGAAGGGCTGCGCCACATTGTATATCTGGAAAGACAATTCTCTCGTCGCAGAGACGATGATGCCAAGAACCTACAGAAATTCGTTTCAGGATTGAACTACTACATGGATCTCATAAGCAAAACAAGAGAAAGTGACAGGAAGAGGGCACTGAGCAGTGAGGTGACCTGGTGGTGTTTGAGAGGCGGCAGAGCATCTCGACGACGGGGACGAAGAAGCCGAGGGTCTTGGCGGAGCAGGTGGCGACGTCGACGGACAAGTCCTTGTGCGACTGCACAGCGGGATGGTCGCCGCCTGCACCCGCGTGTACCACCGGAAGCCGCTGCGGCCTCGAACAGCTCCGGGTACAGGGCCATCGCCGACGGGGAGGAGGCCCATTGGGAGTTCTGCGTTGCGGCGGTCGGAGACGATTCGAGGATCGAGGGTCATGTATTATTTTGTCGCACGCAAACGGCTTCTCGTTAGCGTCTTTCACAAATACGTAACCTATACCAAGAGGCACGTTCCCTAATTTATCTGACTGATCTAAGCAAGGGATCTTAATGTAATCACACGAACACCAACAGTAATGAACATTGAACTAATGTAGATTAACCTAATTTCGCAATGATATCCCATCTCGACCCTGAGAACCATCCCTTGGCGTGGGCGATCCCCAAGAAAAGCTCTAGAAATTGATTTGGAGTAAAATTATGTCGGGATAGTCATAACTCTAATAAATGACACGATTAATTTAAGATTGGTTTGTGTTTGCTGAAGTGTGTTGTGCTAAAAACACATTTTGAGCAAAATGCTAAACTTGTTTTGTAGTATGTTGTGATAACTAGGGTAGAAAAAGTTGGTTGGCCCAAAGAGAAAAATAGGTAAAAACCATCTGAAAAAGCTTGATTATCATAATCCACCGCAACACAAAACACACGGCCTAAACATAGGGATTGCCCTCCCTAGTGTAGGTGGTACTCTTCCGTCCCATGTAGGTGACGGTTTGCATTTGGCTTCGGCTTAGACGCTTTCGAAGGCGATTTAGGGTTTCCTTGTTTCGTCCGTGCCACATTCCAGATTTTTCCCAAATCTGGTATATTGAAAAATTCACAGAGAATTAAAATTTTGCTAGGAAATACCCATGATTGCCTAGGATTGCTTGTGATTGAATTTGAATTGCTTGATGTTTCCTTAGGAAGAGTGAAAACCAAATGCAACCAGTAGAAACCTAGCTAGCCTTTGGTAGGAACCTAACCACTTTTAAAAACATTAATTGGGCATAAGGCTATCCTGATGTGGAGCATTCTATGTTCATCTCCATGTACACTCCGACTACTCTCCAAGCCCCAAGAGGACGTATGACGAAACCTCGAACATATGCCATTGGACACAAGGTGAACTCGCTCCTCTCTGAACCGTCACTTTCCACATGCGAGACATGGCTACTACCTCAAACATATGTGCTATGCATGACCAGGAACCAAGAGGAAGACCATGAAGTAGCTAGAAGCATCGGACGAGAAGGCGAGGAAGCGGAGCAAGACAAGGAGCTGCTCGGAAGCTTTAGCCACCGTCCGACGCCGGACGTTCGACTCCTAGACACTCAGCCAGCTAGAAGGGCCAGCCGACGGAAGCTACAGCGGCCGGACGACCGACAAGTATTGGACGTCTGACACATTCCAGCGATCGGACGCCCGACCGTCTCAGGATATCCGGTGCCACCACACCAGAGAAGAAACGTCGGAATTCTGATGCGCACCAGACGACCGGTCCCTCGTGAGCCTCCGGACGTCCGATGCATGGTTGTGTGCATCCGCGGGCCTTGGGCCTTGTAACTCTCTTCCACTTACCCCTTCGTGGCCCTAGACTATATATACTCCTCCACCTCCTCCTAGCTAGGGTTAGTAAAAGATTAGCTCATTTGAGATAGAACTTTGCTCATCCATCCGGATCTACTCCATCGAGAGAGACCGCTCCCTCTTCGGAGAAGATCCACCTTGGATTCAAGACCCCTTCATGGGAAGACCCCTCAAGACGTCCTCACGGAGATGAACTAGTTACCACTTGTATCGTCCTTTGTTGGATTTGGACCGTGAATCTATTTGTGTTTCGAGGATCTAGCACATGTGTGGTCGCTTCTTGTCTATTTGAGTGTTTTCTCTCATTTCCCCTCGTGATTTCCCTCGTGTTTCCCCTCGTGTTCTTCGTGTTCTTCGTAGGATCCCCTCCAATCGTGAAAGATCGGGCAACTAGGGTTCTACCCTACATCATCTTGGTATCATGAGCCACGTTGATCACGTATTTGGAGTCCCTCCCCTCGTTTTCTAGCCTTCTTTTGTTTGATTTCGTCCTAAATTTCGAAAATCCTCACCAAAAATAGTCCTATTTTTTGTGATTTGTTGGTTTGATGATGTTTTGTTGATTTTGATCCATGGATTTGCTTGGTTTCAAGTGGATCTAGCATCTCCCCAAGTTTTTCCACTTTTTATCCACTAAATCTCATCAATTTTGAGCCCAAAATCCCCAATTTCTGCCCAAAATTGCGTCCCAAAACTCGCAATTCGCGTTGACCCAGACCAACCGTACGAGCGCCACTTTACCGGACGTCTGGAGCCTCCCGAACCACCGGACATCCGACACTTCTGGACGACCGGTGCCACAGAACAAAATTAGTGGATTTCCGAGCCCGACCGGACGTCCGACGACTGGACATCCATCCATTTCCGGACGTCCGACACCTGTAGATATCAACTTCGTCCGATTCTTGTTTCAGCCATAACTAATTCATCCAAATTTCTATTTCGACGTTCTTTAGCTTGTTTTGAAGCTATTGACATCCCCATCCCACAAAAATACCACCAACATCATTTGACTCCATCAAATTTTGTGAATTTTGGCATCTTTGCCTAGGGCTTCCACCGCATCATCCGCATAACCACCATAGCCTCCCACAACCTAACCCATTTTGTTCACCATAGCATTAGTGGTTGCTTGAGTTGTGATTTGAGTCTCCTAAGGTGTTTCAGCTACTTAGGGACGGTTGCTTCTTCATCAACCACCACCACCATTTTCGCATAGGCTGTCCACCATACACTTCTGCCACCCCAACTTAACCCAATTTTGTTTGATCTTGTTTGAGTTGTGGCTTGTGTCTCCTAAGGTGTTTCGGCTACTTAGGGACGGTCACTTCAACATTGACTCGCATAACCCAATAACCCTCCATTTTTGCATTACCTACTCCAAAACCCATCATTGCATCTCCGCAATACCATTGAGCTTCGGCTACACCACCACCGCTTTCCGCTACCACCATTTGACATTTGACATTTGAGGTTTTGAGTTCGCGGTTTTTTCGTTTCCTAAGGTGTTTCGGCTAATTAGGAACGGTTCGGCATCGAGGGCACCGCCACTCATCATCGCCACGAGGTCGTCATCGACATTGACAGTAACCTCGATGAAACATTGTATATTCCCCTTGCCATTGCATTGATAACCCCTAGCCCATTTTGTGTCACTTTCCTATTGAGACTAGCCATTGAGTATTGTCGGCAACGTTACTTGTGCACATTAGTGATCATCCATTCCATTGCATACATACCATATCATATTGGTATCATCTTGGTATCATATCATCTCTTGTGTCACAAAGATTGTTCCCGCATATACACAATTGCTATCTTGGTTTGTGCATTTCGCATTGTGGCCATAAAAAAAGAGAATAAGCTTTTAAGCAAAAGAAAAAAAGAGTGAACAAAGAGCTTGTAAGCAATAGCGATAGCATCATACCACATTGCATATAAGATTGTCATATCCGATCATCTTGGATCATCTTGAGAGAAACACCGGGAACATCATACATATATAGCATACTTGGGATAGAACTTGATATATTTTGCATATCATAGGTTGTGCGCAAGTGTCGTATCCGCCTATTGAGAAATCGTGCTAGCGTCTCTCTTGAGTTGTGCAACACGAGCGTTTTCCGTGGATTCCACATTTTGTGCTCATTCCTTTGTTGCACAACCCCATTTATCTATCTGTGTGTGTGTTTCCGTGTGCCACATATTGCTTTTGGTCTACTTGTTTCACTTGCAAATTTGTGAATCTCTTTCAACATTATTGACTCTTGCTAACATTTTACATCAAAATTTTGTGCCACTATCCTCACCAAGCTCCACCATAAGCTTTACTTGTGTAGATGTGAGAAATCAACGAGATCGGTACCAATTGTGCTATTTCCTTGTTACATCATTGAGTGATCATTGATCCATTCTCAACATCGGTCAAGGTACATTTGGTATAGTTCTCTCCTTTCTTCCACTCATATTTTCTCGAGTATTGTGATGGATAGGCAAGGCATTTCATCTCTGGTCTTTGAAAACAACGACGACGCGAACACCCACATCACCAATGTGTCCATCTTCGGTCTACAACAACAGATGCAAGGCACACATTCTACCTTGCGAGAGCACATCGAGAACCTCTACATCGACATTCGTCACTCCGAAGCAAGGAAAAGGCAATACATCGACAACAAGCTTTCCGCACAAAAGGAGGAGCAAGATGCAAGGATGGAGGAGATCTGGACCTTGTTGGTCAACCGTTCTTCCCCTTCATCATCTTCAAGATGGCGACAAGCAAGTCGACCATCTTCAGAGCACCCATGCGATGCAAGCGCAATTCGTCCACGTCCACATCTACATGACGACCACCATCACGTTCGTGATCCACATCGTCATGAAGGGCAAGTCACCTCCAAGCATCATGTGCACGACGACGACGAACGACATCTACTACGAGCTCAAGTACGACAACGACCCCATCATCATGAAGATGCTCGTCAAGCGCAAATGCACAAGTCCCAACAAGTCCTACTTCATGCCAATTCCAAGATTCATGAGCAAAAGAGAAGACCGCGAGAGGAGCACCACCAAGACGGAGCTACGGCTACCACCAGCACTTCAGCATCTTCGCCAAGTGCTATCAAGGCATCTTCGCCTTTGGACGTACGACATCTTCGCCTACTTCCCACGAGTTTGCCTACATCGATAGCTTCAACAACAAGGCGACCACCTACAAGCGAGGGAGACACTTCCATCTTCGGAAGCCCCTCAAGGAAGATGGCCGAGCATGGGAAATTCCCTTCGGTCATGGAGACGAGCTACAAGGTGACACATCATATGGGTCTCCAACAACAAGATGGTGATAATAAGGTCGAGCAAGGGCCATCCCCTTCGACCACGACGACGAGCACGAACCTCTTCAACAACATGAAGATGACGCCCATATTGGACTCATACTCCGAGTCAAGCGACGCGAGCGCACATGAGACATTATCTTTGGTCTCGGAGGCGAGTGATGTTTTGCCACTTCCTACGGCATTAATCTTTGGAGGCGTTATGGATGAGGAGGTTGAGCATGGGACTATTCCTTCAACCATGGCGGCGATAGGAGTTGAGCATGGAGACATTTGCACCTACACCTCTCCGACAGCCACATATGAAGAGATGACCCAATTGCCATGTGAGGAGAGCCACCACCAGATGAGTGACACGAGTGACTCCACCATATGTGACATTGAGATCATTTCCTACGAGAGGATGAGTGTGATCACCACTAGCCCCACACATGAGAGCATGCCACACATCCTATGTGAGGTTGAGAGCCATTTAAGTGACTCCACCAACCATATGAGTGAGAACATCCTTGAGGGAGTGAGTGAGCCAAAACACTTAGTGTGTGTGGTAGTTGACACGACATTTGAGGCCACTATGATTTCTAACGACTTACCCTCTACTTCAAGTGTGTTTTCCCTTTTGGTGTTAGGTCTCCTACATGACGACGTGCCTATCCTCGACGGGTCCATACCTCCAATGGAGACGACGATTGCCATGGTGGACTAAGATGTACCCCCACATGGTTCCATCAAGATGAAAATGACAATGAGTGGATATTCGACACCTCACATACAACACATGAGCAACGCTCTAAAGGTACCATAGGTGATGGTGCTTCACTTGTCCCACTAGTGGACTCTCTTGACAATGATTGCTTGCATGATGTTGATCATCTTATGGATTCACCACATACTATGTCTTCTACATGCTTTCATCTGCCACCCATTTATGATGAATATGGTGATGAGCATGTTGAATTGCCTAGTTGTGATGCTATGCTCCATAGGATATCATGTGAAAATTCTTTTGGTCACATCATGTTCAACAACCCATTAAAGTTGTCATATACGATGAGTGAGATCTCCAATATTGCATCATTTCAATCTCAACATAGTAACTATGCATTGAAGGAAATATGCCCTAGAGGCAACAATAAAGTTATTATTTATTTCCTCGTATCATGATAAATGTTTATTATACATGCTAGAATTGTATTACCCGGAAACATAATACATGTGTGAATACATAGACAAACATAGTGTCACTAGTATGCCTCTACTTGACTAGCTCGTAAATCAAAGATGGTTAAGTTTCCTAACCATAGACATGAGTTGTCATTTGATTAACGAGATCACATCATTAGGAGAATGATGTGATTGACATGACCCATTCCGTTAGCTTAGCACTTGATCATTTAGTATGTTGCTATTGCTTTCTTCATGACTTATACATGTTCCTATGACTATGAGATTATGTAACTCCCGTTTACTGGAGGAACACTTTGTGTGCTA
Organism: Triticum aestivum; assembly: GCF_018294505.1. Taxonomy (NCBI): domain Eukaryota; kingdom Viridiplantae; phylum Streptophyta; class Magnoliopsida; order Poales; family Poaceae; genus Triticum; species Triticum aestivum. Next base: position 94,214,052 of record NC_057801.1, read on the forward strand.
CCAAACGTCAGAACGTAACTGGGTGATTCTAAAGGTGCTCTACAGGTGTCTCCGAAGGTACTTGTTGAGTTGACATATTTTGAGATTATGATTTGTCACTCCGACTGTTGGAGAGGTATCTCTGGGCCCTCACGGTAATGCACATCACTATAAGCCTTGCAAGCAATGTAGCTAATGAGTTAGTTACGAGATGATGCATTACAGCGAGTAAAGAGACTTGCTGGTAACGAGATTGAACTAAGTATTGAGAGACCGACGATAGAATCTCGGGCAAGTAACATACCGATGACAAAGGGAACAACGTATGTTGTTATGCGGTTTGACCGATAAAGATCTTCGTAGAATATGTAGGAGCCAATATGAGCATCCAGGTTCCGCTATTGGTTATTGACCGGAAACGTGTCTCGGTCATGTCTACATAGTTCTCGAACCCGTAGGGTCCGCACACTTAAAGTAAGATGACATTTATATTATGAGTTTATGTGTTTTGATGTACCGAAGGTTGTTCAGAGTCCCGGATGTGATCACGGACATGACGAGGAGTCTCAAAATGGTCGAGACATGAAGATCGATATATTGGACGACTATATTTGGACATCGGAAAGGTTCCGGGTGAGATTGGGACAATACCGGAGCTCCGGGAGGTTATCGGAACCCCCCGGGAGGTATATGGGAATTATTGGGCCTTGGTGGAAAGGAGGGGAAAGGAGCAAGGGAGGGGGCGCCCCCCCCCCAAGCCCAATCCAAATTGGGAGGGGGGCCGGCGCCCCCTTTCCTTCCTCCCTCCTTCCTCTTCCTTCCCTCTCCCTCTCCTAATAGGAAAGGGGGGAGTCCTACTCCCGGTGGGAGTTGGACTCCCCCCCTAGGGCGTGCCACCCCCTTGGCCGACCCCCTCCTCCACTCCTTTATATACGGGGGAGGGGGGCACCCCATAGACACAACAATTGATCATTGATCTCTTAGCCGTGTGCGGTGCCCCTGCTACGTCTTGAGCTTGCGTTGGTTTTCCTTGAAGAGGAAAGGGTGATGCAGCAATAGTAGCGTAAGTATTTCCCTCAGTTTTTGAGAACCAAGGTATCAATCCAGTAGGAGGCCCCTCAAAAGTCCCACGCACCTACACAAACAAACAAAGAACTCGCAACCAACGCAGTAAAGGGGTTGTCAATCCCTTCATGACCACTTGCGAAAGTGAGATATAATAGAGATAGTATGATAAGATAAATATATTTTTGGTATTTTATAATATAGATGCAAAAAGTAAAGATGCAAATAAAAGTAGATTGGAAGCAAATATGATAAGAGATAGACCCGAGGGCCATAGGTTTCACTAGAGGCTTCTCTCAAGATAGCATAAGTATTACGGTGGGTGAACAAATTACTGTCCAGCAATTGATAGAAAAGCGAATAGTTATGAGATTATCTAGGCATGATCATGTATATAGCATCACGTCCGCAACAACTAGACCAACTCCTGTCTGCATCTACTACTATTACTCCACACATCGATCGACACATGCCTGCATCTAGAGTATTAAGTTCATAAGAACAGAGTAACGCCTTAAGCAAGATGACATGATGTAGAGGGATAAACTCAAGTAATATGATATAAACCCCATCTTTTTATCCTCGATGGCAACAATACAATACGTGCCTTGCTGCCCCTGCTGTCACTGAGAGAGGACACCACAAGATTGAACCCAAAGCTAAGCACTTCTCCCATGGCAAGAAAGATCAATTTAGTAGGCCAAACCGAACTGATAATTCAAAGAGACTTGCAAAGATACATAAAAGAATTCAGAGAAGATTCAAATATTATTCATAGATAAACTTGATCATAAACCCACAATTCATCGGATCTCGACAAACACACCGCAAAAAGAGTTTACATCGAATAGATCTCCACAAGAGAGGGGGAGAACATTGTATTGAGATCTAAAAAGAGACAAGAAGCCATCTAGCTAATAACTATGGACCCGTAGGTCTGTGGTAAACTACTCACAACTCATCGGAGGGGCTATGGTGTTGATGTAGAAGCCCTCCGTGGCCGATTCCCCCTCCGGCAGAGTGCCGGCGAAGGCTCCAAGATGAGATCTCACGGATACAGAAGGTTACGGCGGTGGAAATTGTGTTTTGTTGGCTCCCTGGATGTTTTTAGGGTACGTAGGCTTATATAGGAGAAAGAAGTACGTCGGTGGTCGCCCGAGGGGCCCACGAGACGGGGGGGGGCGCCCTATAGGGGGGCGCCCTCCTATCTTGTGGAGGCCTCGGCTGCTTCTTGACTTGCACTCCAAGTCCTCTGGATCACGTTCATTCCAAAAATCACGCTCCCGAAGGTTTCATTCCGTTTGGACTCCGTTTGATATTCCTTTTCTTCGAAATACTGAAATAGGCAAAAAAAACATCAATACGGGCTGGGCCTCCGGTTAGTAGGTTAGTCCCAAAAATGATATAAATGTGTAAAATAAAGCCCATAAACATCCAAAAGGGGCAATATAATAGCATGGAACAATCAAAAAATATAGATACGTTGGAAACGTATCAAGCATCCCCAAGCTTAATTCCTGCTCGTCCTCGAGTAGGTAAATGATAAAAAAGAAATTTTTGATGTGGAATGCTACCTAGCATAATTCTCAATGTAATTTTCTTTATTGTGGCATGAATGTTCAGATCCAAATGATTCAAAATAAAAGTTCATATTGATAAAAGAAATAGTAACACTTCAAGCATACTAATCAAAGTAATCATGTCTTCTCAAAATAACATGGCAAAAGAAAGTTCATCCCTACAAAATCATATAGTTAGGCTATGCTTCATTTTCGTCACACAAAGATGTTCCCAACTTCTATACCCCCGATGGCAAGCCAAGCAATTGTTTCATAATTAAATAATCTCAAACTTTTTCAACCTTCACGCAATACATGAGCGTAAGCCATGGATATAGCATTATGGGTGGAATAGAATATGATGATGGGGATTGTGTGGAGAAGACAAAAAAGGAGAAAGTCTCACATTGATGAGGATAATCAACGGGCCATGGAGATGCCCATCAATTGATGTCAACATGAGGAGCAGGGATTGCCATGCAACAGATGCACTAGAGCTATAAATGAATGCTCAACAAAAGAAAATTAGTGGGTGTGCATCCAACTTGCTTGCTCGCGAAGACCTAGGGCATTTTGAGGAAGCCCATGATTGGAATATACAAGCCGAGTTGTATAATGAAAAATTCCCACTAGTATGAAAAAGACAACTTATGAGACTCACTATATGAAAAACATGGTGCTACTTTGAAGCACAATATATGAGACTCACTACATGAAGAACAAAGTGCTACTTTGAAGCACAAGTGTGGAAAAAGAGATAGTAACATCACCTTTTTATTTATTTCTTTTTTTCATTTTTTTGGGCCTTTCTTTTTTTCTTTTTGGCCTTTTTTTCTTTTTCTTTTTTTCTTTGGGCAATGCTCTAATAATGATGATCATCACACTTTCATTGATTACAACATATGAACTACAACTTGAAACTAGAACAAGATATGACTCTATATGAATGCCTCCGACGGTGTACCGGGATGGTGCAATGAATCAAGAGTGACATGTATAAAAAATAATGCATGGTGGCTTTGCCACAAATACGATGTCAACTACATGATCATGCAATGGCAATATGACAAAAGTAATGTATGTCATGATGATGATGAACGGAACGGTGGAAAGTTGCATGGCAATATATCTCGGAATGGCTATGGAAATACCATAATAGGTAGGTATGGTGGCTGTTTTGAGGAAGATATAAGGAGGTTTATGTGTGATAGAGCGTATTGTATCACGGGGTTTGGATGCACCGGCGAAGTTTGCACCAACTCTCAAGGTGAGAAAGGGCAATGCACGGTACCGAAGAGGCTAGCAATGGCGGAAAGGTAAAAGTGTGTATAATCCATGGACTCAACATTAGTCAAAAGAACTCATATACTTATTGCAAAAATTTAGAAGTCATCAAAAATCAAGTACTACACGCATGCTCCTAGGGGGATAGATTGGTAGGAAAAGCCCATCGCTCGTCCCCGACCGCCACTCTTAAGGATGCACAAGCCAGGTACACTTCATGTTTCAAATTTGTTACACAACTTTAACCCTACGTGCATGCTACGGGACCTGCTAACTTCAACACAAGCATTCTTTAAATTCATAATCACCCAACTAGCATGACTTTAATATCACTACCTCCCTATCTCAAAACAATTATCAAGTATCAAATTGATCATAGTATCCAATTCACTTCCTATGATAGTTTTTATTATACCCAACTTGGATGCCTACCATTCTAGGACCAATTTTATAACCATAGAAAATACCATGCTGTTCTAAAAGACTCTCAAAATAATATAAGTGAAGCATGCGAGACTAGCAATTTCTTCAAAATTAAGTCACCACCGTGCTCTAAAGATATAAGTGAAGCACTAGAGCAAAAACTATCAAGCTCAAAAGATATAAGTGAAGCACATAGAGTATTCTAGCAATTCTAATCAAATAGGATTCTCCCAAAAGGTGTGTACAGCAAAGATGATTGTGGCAAACTAAAAAGCAAAGACTAATTTAATACACGACGCCCCAAGCAAAACACATATTGGCGAATAAAAATATAGCTCCAAGTAAAGTTACCAATGAACGAAGACGAAAGAGGGGATGCCTTCCCGGGGCATCCCCAAGCTTAGGCTTTTGGCTATTCTTGAATATCTTGGGGTGCCTTGGGAATCCCCAAGCTTAGTCTCTTGCCACTCCTTATTCCATAGTCCATAAAAGCTTTACCCAAAACTTGAAAACTTCACAACACAAAACTCAACAGGAAATCTTATAAGCTCCGTTAGTGAAAGAAAACAAAACCACCACATAAGGTACTATAATGAAGTCATTATTTATTTATTTTGGTGTTAAACCTACTATAATCCAACTTCTCTATGGTTTATAAACTATTTTACTAGCCATAGATGCATTGAAATAAGCAAACAACACATGAAAAACAGAATCTGTCAAAAACAGAATAGTCTATAGGAATCTGTAACTAACGCAAGCTTCTGAACTCTAAAAATCCTACCAAAATAGGAAGTCCTGGAAAATTTGTTTATTGATCAGCATAAAAAATAATCAACGCAAAATCACATTTCTGTCATTTAACAAAACGAAATTCGTGCGTGCAAAGTTTCTGATTTTCAGCAGAATCAAATCAACTATCATCATAGGTTATCCTATAGGTTCTACTTGGCACAAACACTAATTAAAAGATAAAACACATCTAAACGGAGGGTAGATGCAAGATTTATTACTAAACAGGAACAAAAACAAAAAACATAAAGAAAATTGGGTTGCCTCCCAACTAGCGCTATCGTTTAACGCCCCTAGCTAGGCATAAAAGTGAAGATAGATCTAAGTAGTACCATCTTTAATTTTCAGTTTTTTAGCGGAGTCTTGCTCGAATCCGGGAGGTTCTTTCCGCTTCCCTTCATACTCAGAAATGTTTAGATCTAAAGAATCCAACCGCTTATTGCAAAGAGTAATCAACATATTCATGCGGTGAAGATTTCCGCTAACACTTTTAAGAGGCTCAAGAGACTTTTGTAAAAATTTTGTTACTTCGCAAATCTTTCCAAACACTTGGGTTTCTTCTTGGGTAGGATGTGGTCCTCCCTTTTGAGGTAGTGTTCCCACTATTCCCTCTATAATTTCATGTGCGATACTGGGATCAATTTCAATAAAGTTTCCCTTGGCAATGCAATCCAAGAGTTGTCTATGCGTCATATTTAACCCAACATAAAAATTGCGAAGGAGAATTCTAAAGTTCACCTCTAGGGTGCACTTGCGATAAGATTCCATCATCCTATACCAAGCATCTTTTAAGTTTTCTCCTTGCCTGTGCTTGAAGTGAAGAACTTCAAACTCGGGAGACATAGGAGCGGATAAGGAACTAGACATAATGACAAGCAAACAAAGAGCAAGCAAAAGAGAGGAGGAGATTGGGAAAGAGAGGGCGAATAAAACGGCAAAGGTGAAGTGGGGGAGAGGAAAACGAGAAGCAAATGGCAAATAATGTAAATGCGAGGGAGATGGGTTTGTGATGGGTACTTGGTATGTCTTGACTTGAGCAAAGACCTTCCCGGCAACGGCGCCAGAAATCCTTCTTGCTACGTCTTGAGCTTGCGTTGGTTTTCCTTGAAGAGGAAAGGGTGATGCATCAATAGTAGCGTAAGTATTTCCCTCAGTTTTTGAGAACCAAGGTATCAATCCAGTAGGAGGCTCCTCAAAAGTCCCACGCACCTACACAAAAAAACAAAGAACTCGCAACCAACGCAATAAAGGGGTTGTCAATCCCTTCACGGCCACTTGCGAAAGTGAGATCTAATAGAGATAGTATGATAAGATAAATATATTTTTGGTATTTTATAATATAGATGCAAAAAGTAAAGATGCAAATAAAAGTACATTGGAAGCAAATATGATAAGAGATAGACCCGAGGGCCATAGGTTTCACTAGAGGCTTCTCTCAAGATAGCATAAGTATTACGGTGGGTGAACAAATTACTGTCGAGCAATTGATAGAAAAGCGAATAGTTATGAGATTATCTAGGCATGATCATGTATATAGGCATCATGTCCGCAACAAGTAGACCGACTCCTGCCTGCATCTACTACTATTACTCCACACATCGACCGACTCCTGCCTGCATCTAGAGTATTAAGTCCGTAAGAACAGAGTAACGCCTTAAGCAAGATGACATGATGTAGAGGGATAAACTCAAGTAATATGATATAAACCCCATCTTTTTATCCTCGATGGCAACAATACAATACGTGCCTTGCTGCCCCTGCTGTCACTGAGAGAGGACACCACAAGATTGAACCCAAAGCTAAGCACTTCTCCCATGGCAAGAAAGATCAATCTAGTAGGCCAAACCAAACTGATAATTCAAAGAGACTTGCAAAGATAACTCAATCATACATAAAAGAATTCAGAGAAGATTCAAATATTATTCATAGATAAACTTGATCATAAACCCACAATTCATCGGATCTCGACAAACACACCGCAAAAAGAGTTTACATCGACTAGATCTCCACAAGAGAGGAGGAGAACATTGTATTGAGATCTAAAAAGAGACAAGAAGCCATCTAGCAAATAACTATGGACCCATAGGTCTGTGGTAAACTACTCACAACTCATCGGAGGGGCTATGGTGTTGATGTAGAAGCCCTCCGTGGTCGATCCCCCCTCCGGCAGAGTGCCGGCGAAGGCTCCAAGATGAGATCTCGCGGATACAAAAGGTTACGGCGGTGGAAATTGTGTTTCGTTGGCTCCCTGGATGTTTTCGGGGTACGTAAGCTTATATAGGAGGAAGAAGTATGTTGGTGGTCGCCCGAGGGGCCCACGAGATAGGGGGGAGCGCCCTATAGGGGGGCGCCCTCCTATCTCGTGGAGGCCTCGGCTGCTTCTTGACTTGCACTCCAAGTCCTCTGGATCACGTTCGTTCCAAAAATCACGCTCCCGAAGGTTTCATTCCGTTTGGACTCCGTTTGATATTCCTTTTCTTTGAAATACTGAAATAGGCAAACAAACAGCAATACGTGCTGGGCCTCCGGTTAGTAGGTTAGTCCCAAAAATGATATAAATGTGTAAAATAAAGCCCACAAACATCCAAAAGGGGTAATATAATAGCATGGAACAATCAAAAAATATAGATACGTTGGAGACGTATCAACCCCCCTCCACCATAGTCCTCCTCGATAATATCGTAGCGATGCTTAGGCGAAGCCCTGCGATGGTAGAACATCATCATCGTCACAACGCCGTCGTGCTGACGGAACTCTCCCTCGACACTCTGCTAGATCGGAGTACGAAGGACGTCATCGAGCTGAACGTGTGCAAGAACTCGGAGGTGCCATAGTTTTGGTGCTTGATCGGTCGGACCATTAAGACGTACGACTACATCAACCGCGTTTTGCTAACGCTTCCACTTTCGGTCTACGAGGGTACGTGGACACACTCTCCCCTCTCGTTGCTATGCATCACCATGATCTTGCGTGTGCGTAGGAATTTTTTGAAATTACTACGTTCCCCAACAGTGGTATCCGAGCCTAGGTTTTATGCGTTGATGTTATATGCACGAGTAGAACACACGTGAGTTGTGGGCGATACAAGTCATACTGCTTACCAGCATGTCATACTTTGGTTCGGCAGTATTGTTGGATGAAGCGGCCCGGATCGACATTACGCGTACGCTTACGTGAGACTGGTTCTACCGACGTGTTTTGCACACAGGAGGCTGGCGGGTGTCAGTTTCTCCAACTATAGTTGACCCGAGTGTGGCTACACCCGGTCCTTGAGAAGGTTAAAACAACACTAACTTGATGAACTATCGTTGTGGTTTTGATGCGTAGGTAAGAACGGTTCTTGCTCAGCCCGTAGCAGCCATGTAAAACTTGCAACAACAAAGTAGAGGACGTCTAACTTGTTTTTGCAGGGCATGTTGTGATGTGATATGGTCAAGACGTGATGCTATATTTTATTGTATGAGATGATCATGTTTTGTAACCGAGTTATCGGCAACTGGCAGGAGCCATATGGTTATCACTTTATTGTACGCAATGCAATCGCCCTGTAATTGCTTTACTTTATCACTAAGCGGCAGCGATAGTCGTAGAAGCAATAGTTGGCGAGACGACAACGATGCTACGATGGAGATCAACACTACAAAAAAAATACACTTCCATGATGATACATGTTTGTCACAGTAGGTCGTGTTTTTTGTCATGCATGTACATCCATGACGAATTTATGACAGAATTAAGATAGTCATACATGTAATGTCGTAGAAGTGTTCCATGACATTACCAAAATTATCATCACGGGAGTGTCCACTTCCATGACGATAAATCGCGCGTCACAGAAGTGATTTCGTCAAGGGTGACCGACACGTGGCATCCACCATAATGGAACGTCGTTAAGCTATCGGGTCGGGTTTTGGATCTGATAACCCGTTAAAAGCCCCAACCAATGGGGATTTTCCACGTGTAAAATCATCATTGGCTGGAGGAGACACGTGTCGACTCACCGTTGGGACAGATGTCATCCACTCATTGGACAGAAGGCGCCTATGATACGTCGACACGTGACCCGGCCCAACAGAGGCCCATTCTTGTGAAAAGGCCGACCCGTTTGACTTGGTCAAAAGGTGACGGGCCGGCCCATGGAAAGCCTGTTAACGGCTTGTACGCATATAGCCCATTTACAGCCCGCTAACCCAAGGCCCGTTACGCCCTACCCAAATTAGGCCCAGTAGCGTCATCTGGGCCATCCAATATGATTCCAGCCCGTTTTCACTTTTGGCCCATGACGTCTTTCGGCCCATATGAGGCCCTATGTAACTCTTGGCCTATTAACGACGCGTGGTGAAATTGGCCCGCAATGAACAGTGTATCACTTTAGACCCATTAATGGCCCATGGTGAAACTGGCCCGTAATAAATAGTGTATCACTTTATAACCATTAATGGCCCGTTATTCAGTTGGGCCATTTCCAGCCCATGTTATCTTTCGGCCTTCTCAGAGCCCATTTATTCTTGGGCTCATTTCGAGCATTCGTTTACTTACGGCCCGTTACTATAATTTTCTGCTTGTGGGCCAAATTCAGCCCGTGGTTACAATCGGCCCGTTTGTGGTCCGTTAATACATTGGGTCGTTTTCATAGCATCATCAAATACAACCTATTAACGATGGCCCGTTATGGTCGGCCCATGAACGGACAATTCCAACTCTAGCCCGTTTACGGCCATAATGCGGCCTGTTATTGTCCCATGTTTGGCCAATCGATCATATGGCCCGTATAAGGCCCATTGATGATAGGGCCCATAGAAGGCCCATTGTTTCTACGGACCGTAGAAGGCCCAATGTTTCTACGGCCCGTAGAAGGCCTACTGTTTCTACGGCCCGTAGAAGGCCCACTGTTTCTACGGCCCGTAGGAGGCCCACTGTCACTACAGTAAATATTAGCCCATGGTTATTGTGGCCTAGTTTTAAAAAATAGGTTATTGCAGCCACTAGCAAACCGCAGAAAAAGAACTGCACTAACTACAAGCAAACAAATAAACAAGACAACAAGGAAATAAATAAGCAAGCAACTTATGCTAGGCTATCACGGCTATTACACATATTACATCCACTGGGCATCAAAGTTCACCACCAGTGCAAATATAGGGAACACAGCAGCATATAAACGCCGCAGCAAAACAAGTCCAGAATTGAAACCACTTCAGAAGAGTTCAAGAAACAATATCCTGGGTACCCATAATGCTGGCAAGTTGCTTAGCAAGCTTATTAACTTTCTCTTGTTCGGCGCTTAAATCCTCCATCGCTTGCTGTTGCACAAGAAAGTACACATCTGAATTCTACAGGGACTTCCTCAGTCCTTCGGCTTCTTGCCGCAGCACAGATGACTGATGCGTTTTAGCTTGTAGCTGAGACTGAAGAAGCCGCAGTGATTCAGGCAGCGAGTTCGAAGAACTTGTGCCAGCAGTACTGGCCAGTAACTCGAACACTACATCAACGCAGGACTGTGGGGTTTTCTCACTGTCTACAAGATCGTTTTTATCACCTTTCTTGGAGACCAACATGGTTGTCTCACTATCTTGAACCTTATCTGCATTACTTTCTCTACCATTGCATAGTGGGGTGCTCTTCTCCAATATTCTATTTGCATACTACAAGAGAAACAAGCAGACACATCACAGGTTTAGCTTGTAGTATACCAAACTCATTTTGGTAAACCGGTTCAGTAGTAAGGTGGACAGGATAACAGCATGAAACAAGCATATATCTATGTACTATGGTCACTGTATTGTCCATATCATTCTAGTTTATGTTCCCTAATCAAGATAGAGACACAGTTCAACTCATATATTTTTAAGACACAGCAGCATAGACAAAATATAAGTGTGAGAAACTACACAGCATTGGCAGCACTTGTAATGTGCATCACATGAGAACATAACTGTTTATACAACTTAAACCAAAATCAATATAGAGCAAGAAGTTAGAACAGCAATCCAGTTAAAGAAATAGGTTTAAAACATACCTGTTGCGCCATTGGAGTTTCAATCGGATCCTTCAAATTCGAAAGTAGTTGGTATGAGTAAATACAGTGATGCAACAGCAAAGGAGTATGGACCATAGCTACGGAATCTAACCTGAGAACAGTTGCTCTTCTGCTTTAAATGTGGAGTTTGGGTTAGCTGTGGTGGTCTTCGTGCTTTGGGCACTGCAGTAGCTTTACAAACTGCTCGTGTGGGGGTACTCCGTGGTGGACATGGTGCTTTGTCAACTATAAGTGGGTTACTATCTGCTGGGGTTGCGGTTAGATGGGTTGTAGCTGGTTCTCTGCCCAACGGTGTAAGTGTGCAATCTGGAAGAGTCTCGATTATGTGTGGTGGGGCTAGTTTGTGGGCCAGTACAACCATGGTTCTATCTGCATCGACGGGTAGCACTGTCTTTTGTGAAGAACGGGTTTTTGCTCCCTTAGATACTGCCATCACCCCCTCCAATTCAAATGGCTGATAAACAAGAAAAGAAATTGAACGTACATACATTGTATAATAGACAGATGTGGTAATTCACATATATGTTGTCTAACCAAACAGGACAGCATGACACAATTTAACATATATGATGCCTAACTAAACAGGATAGCATGACACAGTTTCAGATATATGATGGATAACTTAACAGGATATAATGGCATAATTCAACATATGATGAGTACCTAAACAGGATGACATGACAAAACTATATGATGTCTTTAGGTTGGGACGAAATGATTCACATACATGTTATCTAAGTATACAGGATGGCATGATATAATTGACATAATTGATTCATATACTAAGCAGCTGGCACTCGCATGTATGATCTCTAAACTAAGCAGATAGAATGCAATATTGTGCATATGATGTCTAAACTAAGCAATGCAAGACACCATATGCATCATATGAGAAATATAAACATTGCAACTTAGAGCATACACCTCAGGTGGGATATAGGACTGGTCATCTGTCTCTGAATCCTCCTCTGAGGAGCTCCCTGTAACCATCGAGATATATGCTTCAACAGGTACCATTGCCTGCTCTGAAGACCTTGTTTTCACTCCAGATTTTTTCCATAACCGGCTCAAATGGCTGATACACATGAAGAGTAGTTCAATATACACAGATTGTCGACAAATGGAATACGTAATGAAAAAAAAGATGGCATAAGATAATTCACATATATGATGCCTGGCTCCATGGCGGTGCATAATTCACATATATGATAACTGGCTGAAAAACATGGCATTGCATAATTCACATATCTAATATAGAAAGCAAACAGGAGGCATTCACACAAAGCATGTCTAATCTAAGCAGATGGCATGGCAATGCAAGACACCATATGTATGATATGAGCAATATAACCCAGCCAAGTTAGAGCATGCACCTCGGGGGGGGGGGATACGACTGGTCATCTCTCTCTGAATCCTCCTCTGAGGAACTATCTGTAACCAGCAAGAAATATCCGCGCTAGAACCCAACATTTCACAACCGACGACACAATCGACATCCTAAACCGATTATTACATCAAAAGAAACCAGGAAACTGAAGGAAGCCTAGCAGCAACTAGAAGAACAGCAACGCCAGGGTCGCCATAGCAAGAGTTTTCTTCATTCCAGCCTCGCAACATTGATCTTCCACAGAAAGATAAGGACGATTAATTGTCTTACATAATTAGAAAGATAATTAAAAAAGCCACATGCGGCTACGCCCGAAATACACAAGGGCAAAAGAAGAAGGAAGACAAGGATCTGGCTCGCTGATCTCTACTTTCTTGATGCGTTGCTGCAGGCTGCGGGAACTAGTCTCCTCGGCGAGCGGTGATGAGCTCTTTCTTGTCCTCAAGACGCTGCTTGAGAACATCCATAGATTCCTCCACCAGCCTTTGGCGCTCGTTGTGGAGCATGTCATTCTCGTCCATAAGTTTCTTGACGATGACGTCGGTCCTCTTCAACAAGGCACTGGTGTGCTCCTGCTGGTCTGCACTTCAGACGATCTTCTCCCTTAGCAGGTCGCACTCGGCCCGGAGCCTCTCATTGCCCTCCCTTAGTTGCCGGATGATGCCGGTAGCCTGTTCAAACGAGGCTTTCATGTCGTCCTGCAACCTCGTCCATCTGGCTATGGACGATCGCATGCATGCGCCTGTAACAGTCGTCGCCTGCCCGCGAGAAATTTTCCCAGGCCGCCGCGGCACGGCGGGACATCTCTGCTGCATTCGTGGTGGCGCGGGACATCTCTGCTGCTTTTGCGGCGCGGCCGGACGAGTCTGCTGCATCAACGGCGCGGCGGGACCTCCGTGCTGCTTCAGCGGTGCGCCGGACCTCTGTGCTGCTACTTCCGCGCGGCGGGACATGTCGGCTGCTCTCGCAATGAGGCGGGACATCTCTCGTGCTTCCGCTTCCATGCTCGCCTCTCCCTGGTAGCAATCTATCGACCCAGAACTCACGCTGGCCATGGTAGACGCAAGGGAAGGATGCTGAATGACTTTTTGTTTTTGTGGATGAGGAGTTGAGGAGGAATGTGCAGTCATCTTGGCATACTAGTATTTATAACCAAGTACTAATACGCTCCTAAGTGGGAAACCATTTAGGTTGTGATCGGTGTGAACAGGTTTAGAATTCAATATACTAGCGTGGTACTAATACGCTCCTAAGTGGGAAACCGTTTAGGTTGTGATCGGTGTGAACAGGTTTGCAATTCAATATAGCGTGGAGTAATTTGGAATGTGACGAGACGCAAGCTCAAAAACTTGTACTCTGAGTTTAGTAGTACATTTTACAGGAAGAGAAGAGGTGCACGCACGCACTTGTCCTCTCACACACGCATCTGTTTTTTCTCGAAAAGGAGGATGATGACCCCCATCCTCTGCATCTGGGAGTCACACACGCATCTGTAGCTACGAATTGTAGTGTTCTCAACCATCTGATTGGCTCTATCATGGATGTACCTATATACTAAAACATGTCTAGATACATCTACATTTTGACAAATGGAAGGCATGTCTATTGTGGAACGGAGGGAGTGCTTGTCATCAAAAATGGATAAAAAGGGACGTGTCTAGAACTAAAATACGTCTACATACATCTCCTTTTATCCATTTTGATGACAAGTAGTACTCTTACCCAAAGGAACTTTATATCCAACAGACACAAAATATCCGTTCGACTGTTGGAAATTACTGATCTGATGTCGAAGTAATTGCTGCAGCGCCACTAAAACCCACCATTTCTTAAGCTAAATTAGACCAAGGTAATACCTATATTAGCATATTACTAAGATAAACAGAAGGCACTATCGAAACATTTAGGACGTGAGCTTGTCAATCTGAATGTGGAGGGACACAAGCTTAGCCCCGGCCAGCAGCTTGGGCGGAACTGTCAAGAAGGTCAGCTCCTGCACGTTGACGTCGCTGGGATCCTTGCTGCTTGTCACCTCCATTTCCACCTTGACGGCGTCAGTCGTGCCTTTGGGCTCCCCCAGCGGGTCATTCGCCCACAGCTTGGCCAAGTAGTGCGGCAGTGGGGACGCCCCGCTCTGATGCAGACGACCGACATGGCGATAGGCGCGCCGATGTCGAGCATGCCGCCGACCAAGAAAAATGCGCGGCGGTCCTCCTCCGTGAACAGCAAGAGCCGTGGCTCCGACAGTGGCACTTGCAGCTGGAGCACCTTGCCGTACTGGATCCTGTGCACGGGCATGGGATGTGCGGTGCTGATGTGGTGGTAGCGGCGGGCCTTCATAGCCGCAGACAGGCACGGGGCATTTTGCAGGGCGCGAGCGGACACACGCTCTGGTGATCGGCGAGCTTGTGGTAAGTGACGTAGAGCCCACAGCCTTCGTGCGGGCACTCCACCCTCACCAACGAAAGGACAGAGTCCACCGCCGTGTTCAGCACGTCGAAGCCACCACCGCGCTCGCACTTCTGGCACTGCCGCTGGTTCTCGGGGCGCTTGATGCGGCAGTCCGCGTAGGACAAGTGCCCTCCCTTGCACTGCAGAAATCAATCCAACAGCACATCAATCAAGAAACCTGGACCTTGCTCAATCAGCCGAACGGACGAGGTGTATTCGAACCTCATACACTGGAGGCGTCAAGGGGCGGAGGCACAAGGGGCAGTGGAGCACGGTGAGGTCCATCGAGACCTTAGAGAGCTCCATCGTCAGGTCCTGTTCCTGTTCGGTCTGCATGATCTCGCCCTCCTCGTGCACAACCATCCTTCAAGGTGCATTAAATCAACACATGCAAGTACTATCAAAAGAAGAGTCACGGCATGCATGCATGCATTGTAATTAATGCATCGGTAAACGCAAATTATTGAAATATATCGAGTGCAGTGCTTTGATGTGTCGCGTCAACTCGTACATCAACGAGAAGTTTGATTATCCTCTCCCTCGCGGACTTAACTGCACCTGCCTTTGGCTGTATGACAAGTTGGCCACACACCTGTCGAGACCACCTATCATACATGCAAAGACAGGAGCGTCCCTCCCTTGCCCATGAGCGTGGTGGCTGGCAAGACTAGGAGAAGCTTTCCCTACACGCTCTCCTTCCCGCACGCGGTGGACATGCAGCAGTTCAATCGGTGCCAAATGGCCAGAAGCGTACTGTAGTACTCCTCTAGTGCAGTAGTACACCATCATTGTTCGACTTCCCGAAGAGGCGAAGAGCCAAGCGCAGTCCGGACGCTCGTGTGGCAGTTTCATGTGTAGAGTAGTCTAGATAGCGTGTACCGTGCCTGTAAGCTTAAAATCGTTGGGGTCGGCTCCATGCTATGTGGCCGTCTCGAAGTTTTTTTTTAAATGAAAATAGTCTTCTGGCCCTACCTGTCACCCTGGTGATTGTAGTTCGCACGCTCCTCTGGTCAAGACAGGAATATATATTTTAATTTGTTTTTTTCGAAAAGGAGGGACTCCCCGGCCTCTGCATCAGAACGATGCATACGGCCACATATATTTTAATTTTTGGTGGGTAAATGTTAGAGGTTGCAGCAAATATATTATACACTGCGGGTCTTTCAGCCAAGTTTAGAGGCAAGCATGTGGGGCCAGTGCTATGATGTGTCGCGTCAACTCGTAGAACGAGGAGAAGCTTGATTTTACTAGACGCCTTCTCCCTCGCCCATGCGCGTGTTTGCTCGCAAACAAGGACATACTTTTGCTTAGTAGTAGTACTTCCACAACAAGTTATCCTCCCCGCTCGTGGTGGACGGACATGCAACAGTGGATTCGACACTGTAGAAGCAGTAGTAGTAACATCATTGTTCGTCTTCTCGAAGAGGCGAAGAGCCAAGCGCAAACCGAACGCTGCAGTTGCGAACATTGGAGCACGCATATAGCCAGGCTCTTGCATGAGACAAAATTGCTATGTGAGCCCACTATTGTACTAGTACGTACAACTACTTGCTAGTATAGCCCTGTAAACCAGAAAGGAGTATTTGCCCTTCTAGAGATTTCAACAAGTGACTAGACTACACCGAGACGGAGTACATATGGAGCAAAATGAGTGAATCTGCACCGTAAATAAATACGTACTAGTTCTCTATCGTTTTCCTCTCCGAGGTGCACAATATTGAGTATACTAACTAGTCTCTTTTTGACATTCATTTACGTTTTTTTAACACAGTACAGACGCAAGCGCTCATATACACGCGCATACACTCACCCCTATGAACGCACACACGCACGGCACTATCATCTTGAAATTTACGAAGTCACCATAGGCACCTCGTCGTCGACGGGTCCATAGGTGCTTTAATGCCAAGGAGGAAGAGGGTAGCGGTTCCCGAGACATTGAACGGTCAATGATGCATCCTCAATTACATGTAGAGGGAATTAATTGGAGAAGCAGACTAGAGCCAGCACGATGTGAATGCAAAAGAGGAGTGTTACTATACATGCTACAGTGTGGACCGTAGCACATTGTTTTTTATGGCCATATCACCACATTATTGTTTTCTATTGCTGGTTCACTGGGCTACCGTGGTTCGCGCGGCTGGTTCACTAGGCTGCCGTGGTTCGCACTCCTCCGACCTGAGTAGTACTCCCTCCATTCCTAATATAAGTCTTCGTAGATATTTCACTGTGGACCATATACAGATGTATATAGATGCATTTTATGTGTAGATTCACTCATTTTTCTCCGTATGTGGTCCATAGTGAAATCTCTCCAAAGACTTATATTTAGGAACGGAGGGAGTAGTATAGTACTAGTATATACCGCATCATTCTTTGCTCCTTCTTACTACTCCGACATGTGGGAGAGCCAGCATCCGGGTCGACGTGTCATGCACCAGATTAGAGCGCGGAACGGAAGGGGGGCATCACCCCGGTCAGAGCGCTAGTAATTCATGACTATAGTGAGTGGTCATATCACAAGTCTTTCCAGCAGTAACGCGCCGTCAAATCGCACAGCCCCACTCGCCCACCCTCCTCGCCTCTCTGTCAAACCGCCTACCTAAAAAGCCCCGCCCTCAACTTTTAACTACGCGAAAATAGTTCGAGCTTGTTCGTTCTATATAAATATAGTACTTACTGTATGTTTATTCACCCGTGGGGTTGTTCAGTGAATGGAGGGGCGGGGAGCACAAGTGAACAATACTACCTCTGTCCGGGTTTATTGGTCCCCATTGTATTTCGTGCCAAATTTTGACCATAGATTAAACTAAGAAAATGTTCACGCATGTCACCAAACATTATATTTTTCAAAACTATGTTCAAATATGAATCCAATGAGATAATTTTTCTTGACATGCATTAACATTTTGTTAGTTAAATATTTAGTCAAAATTTGGCACAAACTATAAAAGGGACCTATAAACCAGGACGGAGGTAGTATTGTAGTAGTAGTAAGTAGGAGTCGTAGAGTAGTCACCTTAAATAGAGAGTTTCTTTTCTTTAATGCCATGTGCACAAATTGAAACGCTTGTTGTGGAGAGAAAAAAGATAATCACTCCACTATATATGGATGCAGGGGCCTGAGCGCTTGCTTTACTAGGGTTGCTCTCTTCATTCTCTCATCCTCTCCAGATATAAACAAGACAGCGGTAGCGACATTTTCTCTCTGCTCACCGCTGGTCACAGATCCGGCCGGATCCCTTCGGCCGGTGTGTGTAGAGGACTAAAAGGTGCATCGTTCACGCGGTCATCACCGCCGAGGGAGGAAACCCACAGCTGCCGGAGGGGCCCGATCCTCTGCCCGTGTCGTTCTCTCTGACACAACACCGACTCGGGAGGTCCTCTGACTCTTCTTCCTCCCTGTCGTATTGTCCGCAGATCCGACCTGCCGCCGCCGACATCCCGGCGACCCTCAGGTATAAGTTCATCGAAAGCGGCCTTGCTCTACTGCCCCAGCTCCCCACGTGTCTGCATGCGCATCTTTTTCCTACTCCCATCAGCTCTTCCAAAGCCACCTAAATTTTTAGTATTATTAGAGGTAAAGCTACTTCATGCATTCGAATCTAGGGCTTTGTTCAAACAACGAAGAAAGGGGGAAAGTTGTAGCATGAATCTAGGACTTGATTCAAGGAGGAAATGATATGATGAAAGTAGTAGAGACCGGATACCCAACCGGTCTCTTGGTTGAAAAGGGAAATAATGGGAAAACACAGTACAAACTGGATAAGGAACAGATCTATTATTGGTTGAAAAAAGGATAGAAAGTGGCGGCTGGTGGACAAGTCAATAGAGTATGTCCAGGATTAGATTTGCTGCCATCACATAGTAAAAGGTCTCCAGGATTAGATTTGCTGCCCTCACATAGTAAAAGGTCTCAGGATTAGATTTGCTGCCCTCACATAGTAAAAGGTCTCAGGATTAGATTTGCTGCCCTCACATAGTAAAAGGCCTCCAGGATTAGATTTGCTGCCCTCAGATAGTAAAAGGCCTCCAGGATTAGATTTGCTGCCCTCACATAGTAAAAGGTCTCCAGGATTAGGTTTGCTGCCCTCACATACCGTGAACAAGCTCGGCATCACCACTTTATGCCTCCTTGTAGGTACATTGTGCTGATGCATCCACTGTCGCATGTCCTTATACCAACCTTTGGCTGTTTTTTTGTGGGTAAACCAACCTTTTGCTCTAAGGGCGCATGTAAAATGAAGCAATCACACTGTTACCTTAGGGACATGTCTAACCAGTGTTATTGTTAATCTAATGCCTCCAGTGATAAGATGCAATTAAACTGTGTTACAAATGGCACTCCTGCTGTTTTGCCCAGTATGATAAGTAAGTTTCTCCTTTACGCTGCTGAGTGTCCTGGTGTCCCCACGGTCCCATGCCCTTAAACCAACTCTTTAGCTGCTGTTGATTTACTGTGTCTGGTAAACAAGCAATGCCACCATTAAAGTAATCCCATGTCTGAGGAATCTCATTGTTGATCGTAATGCTTCTGGTAACATGAAGCACTGCTGACGTTTTAAAATTTCTACTGTCCTTACGTGATTGCCATGAACATAATTAAGATGCTTCTTTTCATTTTGTATATGTTTCATATATTCTTATTGACCAGCAACTATTTACTTTCTATCATTTTGTGCAGATAGGGATATCCATTTCACCTTGTTGCTATTGTGACCTTTTGGTGAACTGCACAAAACACTTTTTTTGGAATGAGTGTCTTGTGCAGCTCAACTAAAATGTCACATGGGCAACATCTCTCAATTTTGGTGGAACTGCACAAAATGGTTAAACTAAAGTGAAAGCATGCTCTCCTGTCTCCTTGGTTGTGCTTATGCAAACATGCTGTGCAAGCAAGAATACTCTACTACAGATGTTGCGACGGTCAAGAGCAACATCTCTCAATTTTGGTGGAACTGCACAAAATGGTTCAACTAAAGCGAAATCATGCTCTCCTGTCTTCTTGTTTGTGCTATGCAAACATGCTGCACAAACAGGAATACTCTACTACAGATGTTGTGACGGTCAAGAGCATTCGCCAAGTTCTTCAATTGTATGACATCGCTAGCCAAGATAGATTTAATCCCGATATTCACTTTATCAAAAGGCTCTAATGGGTTGGTTCTGAATCTTGCAAGCCGGGAATCAGTGAGATGTGTAGGCATCTTTGTTGTAGTTATTATTTGAATCTTATTTGTTGGTTCTGAATCTTGCAAGCTGGGAATCAATGAGACGTGTAGGCATCTTTGTTGTACTTATTATTTGGATCTTATTTGTTGGTTCTGAATCTTGCAAGCTGGGAATCAACGAGATGTGTAGGCATCTTTGTTGTACTTAATATTTGGATCTTATTTGTTGGTTCTGAATCTTGCAAGCTGGGAAACACGGTATGATGATGCAGAGGACAGCAACCATAACAAACAATTCAAACTTGGTAGTATTATCTTTGTGAAAGTGCGACAAATGTGCTGATCGTGTGCGTCCTGAGAATAATAATTCTAATTGTTGTGCATGTTGATACCGTGGCACTGATAGAACAAGCCAATGCATTGCTTGTTTTATGTGTAAATTTCTACTAGTAAAGCTAATTAAATTTAAGTAAAGTGACCACTAAATCCTGTTATTACAGTACCAATACAGACCCGCTCGTGAACCGACGTGTGGCCGGAGTAGGTTTCTTAATGGAGGCGTTTGAATGCGCCGAGGGTGCATCTTCTGTCGGGCGTGCAGCGGACGAGGGAGGGGTAGTAACTGTTGTCGCCTGTACACACTCAGCTTACTGTTGAATCCAGTTCCCCAAGAGCTGAAAAACGCACTGCTGCCACCGCCTACACACTCGTTCACTCGAAGAGACTCCAATGGCGATCCGAGGGGTGAGCCTGCTGGATATGGACTTCAACAAGGAGTTAGTTCACCGTTCAGTCCTATGGCTGCACCAAGTTGAATGTGATGTACACCAACGATACGTACTCGGTGAAGCTCTGCCTCGCCTCAGTCCTATGGCTGCACCAGGTTCTGGAGCATTCGCCCATTTCATCGGCAGCGCCGACTGCACCTTCGCTACGATGGAGAGAAGGAAGAACGCGATGATTCGGCCATCTGGTGCAACAAGCTTGTCGACATCCAGAAGCAATACAAGATCATCAGCAACGGGCAGGAGAAGGACTCCGTGGTTGACCTCGCTGAGACCATCATCGACCCCTGATATGCCAACATGAAAGAAGATGACCTGAACACGTGGGAGGTACCTCTGAATCTAGCCTACATAACCTACGCGGCCAAGGACGCATACGCATGCTACAACATGTATAGACAGATCTTGGACATGAGGGCGTGTCTGCTTCCCGTAACCGACGAGTACATGGACAGCCGCAGCGTCATGATCAAGCGTGCCAGGAAGGTCTAGATGTTGTATTTTATCTGTTTATAAGCACCTTTATCATCTAAGTGTTTCATGCATTAGCCTATGTGTCGTAATTATCTGTTTTGTCCGAAATATTTCTTTGAAGAACCCATTAACATGATTGGTTTTTTAGTGGCTATTTGCTATTGTATGTAAACTAGTTCACTTGTCCGTAAAAAAAACTAGTTCACTCGGCTGCCGTGCTTTGAATCTCCTTCCTCCCAACATATTCCTCTCCTCAGGTGGACCCAGCAGGTCTCTGAATTTTCTCCCACTTTCTTTTTCGATGTAAACTGAGTTTTCTTCCAGTACTTTCCCCTAGAACCAACTCAACTGTCCCACGTCTAGCCTAAAAAATAATAATACCCCACGTACTATTAACTCATCAAATTAAAATGATATCTTATTTCGTAAGTTGAAAGTTCTTACAAAATAATAATAATAATTGTTTATATATAACTTGCCAAGTTAACTCCTAGTGATTGCGTACATAAGCTTGCAAAGATTTTACTGACGTGCAATCATGTGTTTATGTTTTTATAACATTTCTCCGTCTAGCCCAACATGATATTTTCACCCAGCCCAGCAAGTCCGCGGATTTCGAGAAAATGCAAATGGGATTTAAACGGGCTGCATAGATGCTACATCATTGTTTCACCCAGCCCACCAAATGGACTGGCTGACATGTGGGCCAGTAGGTCGAAGCCTAAGAAGGCGTTGGATTTACATCCAACGGCCGACATTCTTCTTCAATCTCTCGTCTTCTTCCCCCAGCGCAGCCGGAACCGCCTTCTCCAGCCTTTGGCGTCCAGCGGCGTTGTTTTGCGCTCCTCAGCGAAACGCTACCCCGCCGACGGCCAGGCCATCCCTCCACTCCGCACCTCCTGTTATTCTCTACCGAGTGTAGGCCCACCCCGCACCCGAACCAGTCAAGTTTCCCACTCCTCTCTGTCTGCGACTCCACTGTCGCGTCTTCCCCATCTCCGGGTCGTTCCAGTCTGGGGCCTTGCCGTCGTCCATCGCCTCGGTGCGCTCGGCGCGGCGTGGTCAACATACGAGAGTCATCGGAAAAGGACTATACGTGGAGAGCCTGACGGCTGGGACCCACGAGGTCCATGGTCGCACGCAAGGAAACTTCCTCCTTATTATGCACTGTACGTGCACTGTACGTGGGAAGGGCTTCTGTATTTTGCGAAAAAACGCCCCCCCACTGACAGGTCGGACCCACCAGCTATATCTTCGCACGCAAGGAAGTGCCTCCTTATTACACACCAAAAAATGAATACCCCCTGCTAGCTAGGACCCACCATAGTGGGTGGCTGACTTGTGGGCCTACTAAGTTGACGAGGACGGAGGGCTTTGTCAACTTAGTTAATATGAACGATTCTAGCTCCAGTGACCGTACGATGTCCATCCAACGGCCATAGTGCTTCTTCAACCTCTGGTCTTCTTGCTCCAGCCGCCCAAAGCAGCGTCGGTCGTGCCGCGTGCTCCTGCCTCTCGTGGCCGGCTGTGATGCCGCGGAGGCCTCACCGCCCCCTACTACTCCCACTGCTGGCCCAGGGTATCCCTCTACTCACCCACACCCCCTGTTATTCTGCGGCGACAACAGCCTCACGCCGCAGCCGAACAAGTGAACCCTCGTACTCCTCTCCGCGTGGGCATCCACTGCCGCGTCTTCCCCGGCTCCTCGTCATCCCCTTCCTAGGCCTCGCCGTCGTTCACCGCCTTAGTGCTCTCGGCGCGGCGTGGTCAATGTGGTCAATGACCGACTTCCATCGGAAGAGTACTGTACGTGGAGAGGCTGACAGCTGGGTCCAAGGCCACAGCCCAGTTTTTTTGTGATTTGCCAAGTAAGTCGCTTTGTCAGGCCTGTTGGGCTGCAAATCTTTCAAGACGAGGAGAGCTTCATTCGGCTGGCCGAGAAAATGGCCTATCAGTAATGAGAAACGGGTTGTACATTTTTAAAACACATCAAACCGACAATTAGTTTCAAATATCTTTTTTTTTCATTTCGAGATTTTAAATTACATTAATTTTTATGCATGGAGAATTTGTTGGATTTTATATTGATATACATTTAATTTTTAAAATCAGTTTGAATGTGAGTCGAAATTCCGGGATTAAAAACAGTTCGGACCGCACCGAAATATGCAAAATTTCGTATAATTTTTAACCGTGGCCACAATATGGGCTGTAATGCTAAAAAAAGAATATGGGCTCCAAACAAAACCTTAAGAATTAGCAAATGGGCTGTAAATTATTAGAAATAATGGCAGATGGGTTGTATGCTGTTTTCCACAGATTTGAGGCTTTCCTAAAAAAAGAGGTTGACGCACAAGAAGTGACTGTTGGATGGCCATCCAACGGCCCTCGCGCTTCTCCAATCTCTGCTCTTCCTGCTCCAGCCTCTCAAACAAGCGCCAGCGGGACTGCCTGCTCCCTCCTCCCCGCGTCTTCCCCGGCTCCGCGTCGTCCCCTTCCTAGGCCTCGCCGTCGTCCACCGCCCTGGTGCTCTCGGCGCGGCGTGGTTAACGTGGTCAAGGAACGGCTTCTATCGGACGTGGATTGTACGTGGAGAGGCTGACAGCTGGGTCCACGGCCGCAGCAAGAAAGTGCCTCCTTATTACGCGCAAAATAATTATTCCTCCACCTGACAGCGGGGACCCACCGGACGGGCCACCATATTTCGCGAAAAAAACGTTTCCCCCCTAACTGTTGGGACCCACCAGCTACACCTTCGCACGCAAGGAAGTGCGCCCGGGCAAAAAAAACGATTCGCCCCCCTGACTGCTGGGCCCACCAGCTACATCTTCACACGCAAAGGAAGTGCGTCCGGGCAAAAAAAAAACGATTCGCCCCTCTGACTGCTGGGACCCACCATCTATATTTTCGCACGCAAGGAACTGCCTGACAGTCGGGACCCACCTGGTCGAAGCGTACGTAGCGTTGTCATTCTGGTCGCGAACTTGTACGTACATATATACTGGTCGATGTAGAGGTGTGCACGTGTCGTAGTAGAGGCGCGTACGTGTCGTAGTAGAGGCGCGCACGTAGCATGTACACGTACGTACATCGGCCAGGGTGCAAGAAAGAAAATTTGGCCACGTATGTGTACATACGGGCAGAGTCTCGAACGCCTAGTCGCGCATACGTACGACGAGGGCTCGTGTTCATGGGGAGGCAACAGAATGCGTCGTGTTCATGGGGAGGCAACGAAATGCGTCGTGTTCATGGGGAGGCAACGGAATGCGTCATGTTCATGGGGAGGCAACGGAATGCGTCGTGTTCATGGGGAGGCAACGGAATGCGTCGTGTTCATCGGGAGGCAACGGAACGCGTGGGAGCCAACCGGCTTGGATGGAACAGGCGATGGAAACGAGGCCTGGCGTACCGCAGAACGGAGGAAACGGACCTCCTATGGTCGAAACGGGGTCCTGTTGATCGGGAGGGGTGCGGTGTACTGCAAAACGGAAGAAACGGACCTCCTACGGTCGAAACGGGGGTCCTGTTGATCGGGAGGGGTGTGGCGTACCGCAAAACAGAGGAAATGAACCTCCTACGATCGAAACGGGGGTCCTGTTGACCGGGAGGGGCGTGGCGTACCGCAAAACGGACGAAACGGACTTGTGTTGGAGCGCTACGGTCGAAACAGGGGGGAGGGGTGTGGTGTACCGCAAAACGGGACTCCACGGGATACTGTTCATCTCCACCGTCGACCTCCTCCAGCCTCCACAGGCTACCGTCAACCTCCTCCAGCCTCCACGGGCTCATGTTCATCCAGCCTCCACCGTGCGCTACTCCACCGGCTACTATTCAACCACCCCTCCACGGGCACCCCTCCACCGTCTACTGTTCATCCAGCCCTCCACACCATGGGGTCCTATTCAACCACCCCTCCACGGCCACCCCTCCAACGTCTACTGTTCATCCAGCCCTCCACACCACGGGTTCCTGTTCATCGAGGCAACGCCACCGCTCACTGTTCATCCAACCCCCCCCCCCCCCCCCGCAACGCTCATTGTTCATCCCAGAGGCAGCATCGATCAGCTTCAGTTAGCAGCAGTAGCGAAGGAATTGCTCCATCGGGTTCAGTTAATAGCCATCGATCGATCGCTCGGGTTCAGTAACGCGTAGCCTGCAGTGCAATCGCTTGGGTTCAGTTAGAGCCCAACGCCTCGCTCGGGTTCAGTTAGAGCCAACGCCTCACACACACGCGCGTACGTACGAGAGAAACGCGCATCGCTCCGCCCCCGACCTCCCACCGTAACCGGCAACTCCCCGAAATTTTCCTCCCCCTCACTTCTACCACGTTTTTTTCCGTCATGGACGGCCCAAAGAATGTCATGCAGCTGCGTCTCCGGCCCGCCCAGGACAAAAAGCCCATTTTCTGTCATGATTTTTGTCATAGAAGTAGGAGCCCACCACATCTATGATGATACCGGGTTTTGTCATAATTATCGTCATAGAAGTGTCATATGTATGACAGAAAAAAAATTGTTCGGCCCAAAATGTCACGGATGTGTTTTTTTTTGTAGTGCAAGGTGTCGCGCTGGTGACGATGGTGATCATGATGGTGCTTCGGAGATGGAGATCACAAGCACAAGATGATGATGGCCATATCATATCACTTATATTGATTGCATGTGATGTTTATATTTCATGCATCTTATCTTGCTTTGATTGACGGTAGCATTATAAGATGATCTCTCACTAAATTTCAAGGTAAAAGTGTTCTTCCTGAGTATGCACCATTGCCAAAGTTCGTCGGGCCCAGACACCATGTGATGATCGGGTGTGATAAGCTCTACGTCCATCTACAATGGGTGCAAGCCAGTTTTGCACACGCAGAATACTCAGGTTAAACTTGACGAGCCTAGCATATGCAGATATGGCCTTGGAACACTGAGACCGAAAGGTCGAGCGTGAATCATATTGTAGATATGATCAACATAGTGATGTTCACCATTGAAAACTACTCCATTTCACGTGATGATCGGTTATGTTTTAGTTGATTTGGATCACGTGATCACTTAGATGATTAGAGGGATGTCTATCTAAGTGGGAGTTCTTAAGTAATATGATTAATTGAACTTAAATTTATCATGAACTTAGTACCTGATAGTATTTTGCTTGTCTATGTTTGTTGTAGATAGATGGCTCGTGCTGTTGTTCCGTTGAATTTTAATGCGTTCCTTGAGAAAGCAAAGTTGAAAGATGATGGTAGCAATTACACGGACTGGGTCCGTAACTTGAGAATTATCCTCATTGCTGCACAGAACAATTACGTCCTGGAAGCACCGCTAGGTGCCAAACCTGCTGCAGGAGCAACACCAGATGTTATGAACATCTGGCAGAGCAAAGCTGATGACTACTCGATAGTTCAGTGTGCCATGCTTTACGGCTTAGAACCGGGACTTCAACGACATTTTGAACGTCATGGAGCATATGAGATGTTCCAGGAGTTGAAGTTAATATTTCAGGCAAATGCCCGGATTGAGAGATATGAAGTCTCCAATAAGTTCTACAGCTGCAAGATGGAGGAGAATAGTTCTGTCAGTGAGCATATACTCAGAATGTCTGGGTATAACAATCACTTGATTCAACTGGGAGTTAATCTTCCGGATGATAGCGTCATTGACAGAATTCTCCAATCACTGCCACCAAGCTACAAGAGCTTCATGATGAACTATAATATGCAAGGGATGGAAAAGACAATTCCTGAGCTCTTCGCAATGCTAAAGGCTGCGGAGGTAGAAATCAAAAAGGAGCATCAAGTGTTGATGGTCAATAAGACCACCAGTTTCAAGAAGAAGGGCAAAGGGAAAAAGAAGGGGAACTTCAAGAAGAACAGCAAACAAGTTGCTGCTCAAGAGAAGAAACCCAAGTCTGGACCTAAGCCTGAGATTGAGTGCTTCTACTGCAAGCAGACTGGTCACTGGAAGCAGAACTGCCCCAAGTATTTGGCAGATAAGAAGGATGGCAAGGTGAACAAAGGTACATGTGATATACATGTTATTGATGTGTACCTTACCAGAGCTCGCAGTAGCACCTGGGTATTTGATACTGGTTCTGTTGCTAATATTTGCAACTCGAAACATGGACTACGGATTAAGCGGACACTGGCTAAGGACGAGGTGACGATGCGTGTGGGAAATGGTTCCAAAGTCGATGTTATCGCCGTCGGCACGCTACCTCTACATCTACCTTCGGGATTAGTTTTAGACCTAAATAATTGTTATTTGGTGCCAGCGTTGAGCATGAACATTATATCTGGATCTTGTTTGATGCGAGACGGTTATTCATTTAAATCTGAGAATAATGGTTGTTCTATTTATACGAGTAATATCTTTTATGGTCATGCACCCATAAAGAGTGGTCTATTTTTGATGAATCTCGATAGTAGTGATACACATATTCATAATGTTGAACCCAAAAGATGCAGAGTTGATAATGATAGTGCAACTTATTTGTGGCACTGCCGTTTAGGTCATATTGGTGTAAAGCGCATGAAGAAACTCCATTCTGATGGACTTTTGTAATCACTTGATTATGAATCACTTGGTACTTGCGAACCATGCCTCATGGGCAAGATGACTAAAACGCCGTTCTCCGGAACTATGGAGCGAGCAACTGATTTGTTGGAAATCATACATACTGATGTATGTGGTCCAATGAATATTGAGGCTCGCGGCGGATATCATTACTTTCTCACCTTCACAGATGATTTGAGCAGATATGCATGGGTATATCTACTTGATGAAACATAAGTCTGAAACATTTGAAAAGTTCAAAGAATTTTAGAGTGAAGTTGAAAATCATCGTAACAAGAAAATAAAGTTTCTATGATCTGATCGTGGAGGAGAATATTTGAGTTACGAGTTTGGTTTACATTTGAAGCAATGCGGAATAGTTTCGCAACTCACACCACCCGGAACACCACAGCGTAATGGTGTGTCTGAACGTCATAATCGTACTTTACTAGATATGGTGCGATCTATGATGTCTCTTACTGATTTACCGCTACCGTTTTGGGGTTATGCTTTAGAGACGACCGCATTCATGTTAAATAGGGCACCATCAAAATCTGTTGAGACGACGCCTTATGAACTATGGTTTGGCAAGAAACCAAAGTTGTCGTTTCTTAAAGTTTGGGGCTGCGATGCTTATGTGAAAAAGCTTCAACCTGATAAGCTCGAACCCAAATCGGAGAAATATGTCTTCATAGGATACCCAAAGGAAACTGTTGGGTACACCTTCTATCACAGATCCGAAGGCAAGACATTTGTTGCCAAGAATGGATCCTTTCTAGAGAAGAAGTTTCTCTCGAAAGAAGTGAGTGGGAGGAAAGTATAACTTGATGAGGTAACTGTACCTGCTCCCTTGTCGGAAAATAGTTCATCACAGAAACCGGTTCCTGTGACGACTACACCAATAAGTGAGGAAGCTAGTGACGTTGATCATGAAACTTCAGATCAAGTTACTACAGAACCTCGTAGGTCAACCAAAGTAAGATCCGCACTAGAGTGGTACGGTAATCCTATTCTGGAGGTCATGTTACTTGACCATGGCGAACCTACGAACTATGAGGCAACGATGATGAGCCCAGATTCCGCAAAATGGCTTGAGGCCATGAAATCTGAGATGGGATCCATGTATGAGAACAAAGTGTGGACTTTGGTTGACTTGCCCGATGATCGGCAAGCCATCGAGAATAAATGGATCTTCAAGAAGAAGACTGGCGCTGATGGTAATGTTACTGTCTACAAAGCTCGACTTGTTGCAAAAGGTTTTTGACAAGTTCAAGGGGTTGACTACGATGAGACTTTCTCACCTGTAGCGATGCTTAAGTCTGTCCGAATCATGTTAGCAATTGCTGCATTTTATGATTATGAAATTTGGCAAATGGATGTCAAAACTGCATTCCTGAATGGATTCCTGGAAGAAGAGTTGTATATGATGCAACCAGAAGGTTTTGTTGATCCAAAGGATGCTAGCAAAGTATGCAAGCTCCAGCGATCCATTTATGGTCTGGTGCAAGCCTCTCGGAGTTGGAATAAACATTTTGATAGTGTGATCAAAGCATATGGTTTTATACTGACTTTTGGAGAAGCCTGTATTTACAAGAAAGTGAGTGGGAGCTCCGTAGCATTTCTAATATTATATGTCGACGACATATCATTGATTGGAAATGATATAGAATTTCTGGATAGCATAAAATGATACTTGAATAAAAGTTTTTCAATGAAAGACCTCGGTGAAGCTGCTTACATATTGGGCATCAAGATCTATAGAGATAGATCAAGATGCTTAATTGGACTTTCACAAAGTACATACCTTGATAAAGTTTTGAAAAAAATTCAAAATGGATCAAGCAAAGAAAGGGTTCTTGCCTGTAATACAAGGTGTGAAATTGAGTCAGACTCAATGCCCGACCACTGCAGAAGATAGAGAGAAAATGAAAGAAGTTCCCTATGCTTCAGCCATAGGCTCTATCATGTATGCAATGTTGTGTACCATACCTGATGTGTGTCTTGCTATTAGTTTAGCAGGGAGGTACCAAAGTAATCCAGGAGTGGACCACTGGACAACGGTCAAGAACATCCTGAAATACCTGAAAAGGACTAAGGATATGTTTCTCGTTTATGGAGGTGACAAAGAGCTAGTCGTAAATGGTTACGTCAATGCAAGCTTTGACACTGAGCCGGACGATTCTAAATCGCAAACCGGATACGTGTTTATATTGAACGATGGAGCTGTCAGTTGGTGCAGTTCTAAACAAAGCGTCGTAGCGGGATCTACATGTGAAGCGGAGTACATAGCTGCTTCAGAAGCAACAAATGAAGGAGGCTGGATGAAGGAGTTCATATCCAATCTAGGTGTTGTACCTAGTGCATCGGGTACAATGAAAATCTTTTGTGATAATACTGGTGCAATTGCCTTGGCAAAGGAATCCAGATTTCACAAGAGAACCAAGCACATCAAGAGACGCTTCAACTCCATCCGGGACCAAGTCCAGGTGGGAGACATAGAGATTTGCAAGATACATACAGATCTGAATGTTGCAGACCCATTGACTAAGCCTCTTCCACGAGCAAAACATGATCAGCACCAAGGCTCCATGGGTGTTAGAAGCATTACTGTGTAATCTAGATTATTGACTCTAGTGCAAGTGGGAGACTAAAGGAAATATGCCCTAGAGGCAATAATAAAGTTATTATTTATTTCCTCATATCATGATAAATGTTTATTATTCATGCTAGAATTGAATTACCCGGAAACATAATACATGTGTGAATACATAGACAAACATAGTGTCACTAGTATGCCTCTACTTGACTAGCTCGTAAATCAAAGATGGTTAAGTTTCCTAACTATAGACATGAGTTGTAATTTGATTAACGAGATCACATCATTAGGAGAATGATGTGATTGACATGAACCATTCTGTCGGGGATATACCCCGCGGTATGACCCGGCTGGAACGGTAAACCGGCTGATGGTAAACCGGCGGAGAGTCAAGACAGATGGCTAAGACAGATGGTAAACCGGCTGGTGGTAAGCCGGCAGAGAGTCAAGACAGATGGCTAAGACAGACGGTAAACCGGCTGGTGGTAAACCGGCGGAGAGTCAAGTAAGAGGTATAAGACAGACGGTAAACCGGCTAATGTTAAACCGGCAGACAATGTTAAACCGGCAGACAATGTTAAACCGGCAGACGTTAAGAAGTCCAAGAAGGGAAGTCAAAATAGTTTAAGTTAAAGTCCGAGTTGGACTCCGCATGTAACCCGCCCCTTCAACATATATAAGGAGGGGCAGGGCTCCTCAAAGGGGGACAAGCAAGAAGAAACAATCTCTAGGGCTAGACACATCTAGAGGAGAGCCGATTTACGGCGACTCCCTCGTGATGATAATGAGACCTAGCCACAAATAGCATGTAGGGTTTTTACCGGATGATGTTTCCCGGGGCCCGAAGCTGTCTAAACCCTTGTCTTGTGTTGCGTCTCTCGATTCCGATCAACCCCTCTCAAGCTACTACATAGATGCGTTGGCCTCACGACTAAGTCCTCGCACTAGGACAACTGACGTGTTAATTCCACGACAGTTGGCGCCCACCGTGGGGCTCGCGCACGGTGGTGATGAGTTTTTGGAGGGATCTCTTCTAGGATCGAGAAGCTCGTGATTCACTGAACGGAGAAGATCTGACGCGGAAGAATTGACAAACGTCTCGATGGCGAACAGTCAGAGCGACAGATACAAGATTTGTCCAAGTTCACAAGAAGTTAGGGTTATACCCGCACACTACAACAGTACGCCGAAGCCATCAGGGATTTGCAGAATCAGCGGCCGGGTCCGATTACTATACATCAAGCTTCTGTCCGATCCACCATGTTGCTGCTATCCATATGCGTTGCGAGTCCCGAGGGCATCAACAGATTGATCAATTATTAGGGCATGTACAATGCATAGCCTCAAGGTGATGCCTCGCATGCCATGTAGGATCGGATATGACTTAAAGTAGGTTCGGACAAGGAAGCGGGATCCTCTCCAGGAGGCGGGTGCTTGAAGAGAAAAAGTGTGGTCCGGTGACAAAAGCTGAAAAGGTTAGCGTGAAAAGTAGAGATGCATGTGTACTAGAGTTTTTATTTTCTATTTCTTAATAAGGCCCACTAGCTGTAGCTTGCATTGGGGAGAACAAATAAATGTAAGTGCCTTAAATTATTTTTTGTCATGGGGCATATGTATCCATATGCCACCATTGTACATGCCCTTAGAGCATCTCCAACAGCCGCGCTATAGCGCCGCACGCAAGAAACCTGTTAGCGCGCGCGCTGCGCCTGGTTTGGCGCGGCGCGCTGCGCCCGCTCCAGCAGCCGCGCTAAAATGCAGCGCGCGCGCGCCGCTCCAGCAGCGCGCAAAAATGCAGCGGGCACAAAACATTTTTTTAAAATTTTCGAACGCATAGATAAAATAAAAACTAGATAGATTGCATAAAATAAAAATGATACAAAGGTATTTTACATCGGTGCAACTAGATAGATAGTTCGAAAGCATAGATAAACTACGGCGCAACTAGATAGAAAGTACTCTACGTCGCTATCATCGCTATCATCCTCGGCGGTGTCGTCCGAGGTGTCTAGCCAGATGTCCAGCCACCGATCATCGTCCGGCGTGAAGAACGACTGCCCAACTGCTGCAACGATGTCGGACTGCGCATTCGCCAACGCCTTCCGCTGACGCCTTTCGAACCGCTTCTCGCGGCGCCTTTGCGTGTCCTCCGCGCGGCGCCTTGCCCAGTAGGCCTGCTCGTAGGCGATGTCCTCCGGGTGGCGCTAGCGCCACTTCGCCATGAACCTCTCGTCCTCCTGAGCGACGAGGAGGCGGCGTTGCCGCTCGGCGTCCTCCGCACGGTCTTCCGTTGTGTGCAGACGAGGCAGAGGGGCGAGGTCGAGAGCTTGCTGGAGCGTGTACACATCTTGAAAATTCATCTGGCCGCGCGGCCGGCCTAGGCGCCACGCCGCCGCGTCGTACGCGCGGGCGGCCTGGCGCGCCGTCTCGTACGTGCCGAGGCCGAGCCGGAGTCCGCCGGAGCGTATCTCCGCGGTGTAGACGCCGGTGGGGCGCAGGCGGACGCCGCGGTAGCCGGACGCTCCTCGGCGGCATGGCGGCACGTCGGTGGCGGGGCGCTAGAGCGGCGGACGCGCGTCGGTGGCGGGGCGCTGGAGCGGCGGAGGCGTGTCGGTGGCGGGGCGCGTGGCAGAAAGAGGAAGAGGAGAAGAGAAGGTGCGAGAGAGGCGCGTGGCGCGCGCCGCATTTTATAGGCGCGTCGGAAGCGGTGCGCAAAATATGGCCCGCGAGCTGGCGCTTTTCGCGCGCGCGCAAGCGGTTCCCGCGCGCGTGATTTTTCCGCTGCCGCTGGAGCGCGGCAAAACGCCCCGCGCGCGCTAAAGGCTACGTTTACCGCGCGCGCGCGTCGTTTCGCGCGGCCGTTGGAGATGCTCTTATGGAAGGCTACAAGTGCTGCTAGTCCTTGGGTAACTCAGCCAGTGAGCAGTACGAGCCGGATCAGATAAAGAAAAGAAAGAAAGGAAACAGTGGCGATCTGGATGTGGATCGGTCAAATCGACCACGACCTGGATTCTGGTATCGCTGCTTGCGTAGCGCCTGGCCTACTGTGCCACCCCGCGTGGCTTCCGCTGAGTCGCCGCGGACCCGCCTCTGCCTCACGACGCATTTGGGAGCTTGCCTCTGTCGGTTCAAGACCGCCGTGGTTCACTTCCGCAGCTGTAGCCCACGTCTACCGCTGCTGAGTTGCCTCGTTTCCCGTTTGCCTCCTCTGAAAGAAAGAACCTAGTTTTCGCAGTACAAGTCGAAACAGTCAAAAGGAAAAGAAGCAATCTGCCAGATTGGAGTACTATTTAACAAGGAATTACTATGTACGTGATTTGGAAAGTACTACTTGAGTACGACATCACATGAGCAACCCTGAGATGGTTTTTAAGCCACTGTGATTCGGAAGACTTGAATGTGGATCAGTCAAACTAAGCTACCCCAAGAAAGACTCGGACCTGTGCTGCGTTTTGCCTTTGCCGTGTTTTGCCTCCGAGCTAGCTGCCCTGGCTGTGAGCCGCCGGTGCGCCTTCTCATCGTCACACCATCGCCAAGCCGCTGTTTGCCTTGGCCTCGAGCCACCGTTCCTACCGCCGGCCGCTGCCGCCGCGGCCTCGTCCCCTTGCTCCCGTGACTTGCTGCCACGGACCGAGCCGCCTGTTGCCGAGTCGCCTCTGCCACCGTGGTCAAGCGCCTTGCCTTCGCCACTCCTCCGTGGCCGACGAGCCGCCCGGCTCGCCTTTGCTGTGGACCCTCTGGTGCCCGCTAGCGGCTGTACTCCGACGCCCGCCCACTCGCGACCCCGGGGCCCGGGCTGGTCTCTGCTTCACCGCTCGCCCTGCCTCTGCCAAGTCGCCCGACCCTGCCGCCGGATTACCTTTTTCGGATTCGCTTCAAGCACGGCCCCGCGCCGAGTCTTCTCTCCCATGCCCAAGTCGCTTCCGCTTCCGTGAAGCCGCAGTCCCGGTGTTGAACCGCCGCCGGATCAAGTCGACCTGGCCTTACCGCAGCCCCTGCGGCCGTCCGGGTTATAATTGCCAAGTGACCCGCCTTGGCCTTGAGTCTCTTCACCTGCGACCGCACCACGCCGCTGGGGCTGAGTCGCCATCCGCTCGGACGTACCTGCTCTGACCCGTCCGCGCGCCGGTTGCTCTTATCTCGCTGCTCAAACCGCCACGCCCGTGAGTCGCCTCCGCTTTGAGATGCCCGGTACAGCTACTCCTGCTGAGGACGCCTTAGACCGGCCCCTGAGCCGCCATCACCGCCTTGCCAAATTACTGCACACTCCGCTGCCTTAAACCGCCGTGACTCGCCGCGGCCTTCGCCTCCACTGCCTCAAACCGCCGTGGCCACCGAGGTCTTCGCCTCTGCTCTGACTCCGAAACTGCCTGTGTATTAAACCGCCGCGCACACGCATACATCCAGCGCCACCATGAGGACGCCCGTGATCGATCCCATGGCCGCGCCTGCCTGTCGCCGCTGCTGCTCCACCTCCAGCCTCCTCCGTCGTGCTGCCGCCTCGCCATGGACCGACGCCCGCCGGACCCCTGTGCTCCACCCTCGCCAGAGGAGTGACCAGGCCAGAGCCCCGTCGGCCTCATCGTCGTCAACCCGCCACGGCCTCACGCTGTCGGGCAAGGGCGACCCGCCGTCATGGTCTGCAGCCCGCCGAGTTACCTCCATCATCGCAGCTATCGCTACGACTCGCCCGCCGGGACGCCTCCGCGGTCTCGGCCTCCTTGGCCGTCGACCCACCACCGGCTCACTGGTCTACTTCGCCAAATCGCCGCTGCGGGCGAATCAAACCACCGTTGCGCCTCGCCCAAGGCTGCCCCCATTCGGCCTCGCCTCTGCTGTCCGCCTCGGCCGGAGAATCGCCCCGCGTCGTGCAGCTGTCAAGGACCGCCCCACACCTCTGGATCGCCATGGCCACAGCCCGCACCGTTCCGGCGGGTGCCGGGTTGCTCCTGCTAGCCTCCACCTTCGAGTCAACGCCGTCGGTCTCAGAAGCCTCTGTTGCGGCTCTTTTTCACCACAACGCATGTGTGATTCTGATTCCACGCTGGGTCACTGGCCCGTGTAAAAAGAAAGTGGGGGCCGGTTTGAAAAAGAAAAGAAAAAAGAAAGACTCAGTGGGTCTGTTCTCAGCTGCTGCAGCTTCTGCGTCTCACCAACAGTATATATGACTGGTTCGACGTCCCAGGGAAATGCCAGGTGCTATCCATTTTATTTATATTATCAATGCATGTTAAATTTCTTCGAGAACAATTATTCTCCTTTTAATCTTTTTATACACAGGACAACGGTTTCATGTTTGCGGTGGAGACAACAAGTTCATCTGTCATTCAAATGTATCAGGACAGTTATTCATTGCTAACAATGGAGTTATACCGCGGATACGGAGTGCATGACATCGTTGTTTTGCATTAACATTTATCCGTGCTGTTTCGCTCAACAGAAGCGCTTAAAGTCGCTACCCTTGCAGACTGATTTCCATCAATACATGAAGGTTATACCCGGTCGCACAAGTTATCAACAAACCGGATGGATCAGTGAATTGGAGTACAAATCGTTGCCACTACAGTTTGGATAATTTCAAACAATCAGCGTGGATGACCCAATGGCCGGGTTACTGACACAATTCCAATAGGATCATTTATAACCCGCCGCCATTACCTCAACCTTCTGTGGATTTATATCGCGTTGTCAACACCAATGATATATACCTTCTGTTATGATCAAGTCTGGCCAGTTTCAGCAAATTCAAGTGCCCCAGGATGTTGAAGGGAAAGATAACCCGGTCCCGGAGGCTATTGCTATATTGATGAAAAATTTAAAAGGCTGTCAGAGAATTTCGGACTCAAAAATTATATGACAAAATCCCGGCTCAATGAAGAAGTTCCGGATCATCAGAAAGGATTCCGGTTCAATATCCGGTTCAAGAGACATCTCTCTCTCATAAAGCGTTGAAGCTCTCAAATATCCGGTTTACAATCCGGTTCAAGGGGAAATCTATCTCCCACAAATCTCTGAAGCTGTCAATGTCTGGTTCAAAATTCCGACTCAAAAAGAATTAATCTCTTGCAAGTTCGAGTTCTCAGAAAAGTTAAAGGTTACCAAAGAGGACTTGTTGCCATGACGCGCGGTTCAAACATGGGTATTCGGCCTTATTGGCTTATCATATTATTGGTTACATGGGGGCTTCAGCTGACAAAGCGGAGTTCTGTCCATTAATCCGGCTATCACGCCACAATATAGCTTGGGAGCTTCACACCCAAGGGGCCAAAGAGAGTCTGGATGCTATGCACAGCTCAAACATAGGCACCCAATGAGCACAGCTCATCATGTTACTTGGGGGCTCCTTGTGTCAAATACCAAGGAGTTTGAATGGACCCTTGTAGCTGGGTATCGACCCACGGCTTGAAAGCCTGGTATATTTACCTAAAACCCCGAGTTAACCTGCCTTCATTAAGTAAGACACTCATATCCAGGTCATCCTCGCACGGCCCTCCGAACGTTTGACAGTTACTCTCATTGAGACCCTGCACTTGTCAAAGTTAAAATGGTGATTGGTTAGTTGGAGGTCCATCTTAAAAGGCTTTATTAAATGGTTCAACTCAGCAGCCTGGCAGCCCACAAAAAGCCTCGAATTTGGGCCTGGCAGCCCTCAAAAAGCCTCGACTACACGGTTTTATTTGCCTTTGTCAAGATTTTTCTCTTTTGATAAATTTTATGTTGAACCGGTGTCTATTGACCCGGCATGACTATCAGTCATCAAATTAACCCGGTGTTCATTAACCCGGCTCGACTTTCAACTACAAGTTGTCAGTACATAATCATTTATAATCTGGTGTTTATTGCCCCAGCCTGGCTTTGGACTATAAGTCGCCAGTATATATTTGGATTGCGCCATTGGAATCATGCGCTTATAAATCATTGGATTATATTATTCAAATCTTTAATAGCCAACATGGCTGGATTTTTATTATGGTTATCAATAACCAGTATTATGACTAAGGTTTCCAAAGTCGCTTTTGCGCAATGGCTATCATATTATCAATGGATATGATTTATTCTACAATGGAGGAAGTAGTCCCGAGTTGCTGCAGGCTTACAACCCGACACTTGGGGACTACATTATTTAAGTTGAGATTACATCAAATACACAAGTCTCATGTCGTTGCAAGCATGCACCATGACACTTGGGGGCTAATGCAAAGTCATTGTTTGCTCACCTTATTGAAGACCCGACTCCTCACATCATAATGAGCCGGCCCTTGGGGGCTACCAATTGCTTCTGTCAAGGTACAAAGTTTTTTATCCATTACATTGTCCACTGCTCAGTTGGTAAAGCACAAGGCTCTTAACCTTGTGGACATGGATTCAAGCCCCATGATGGGGATTATATTGTATGATGTTATTTTTGTTGAAGTATATATCAAGTCCCAGCTCAATATTATCTTACTAAGCCGGCCTTTGGGGGCTACACCGTTGCTGTTCAAGGTTTTACATAATTATATTTACAAAGTCCCTCCTTATTATTGCATAATGACCCGGCCCTTGGGGGCTACACTGGTTGAAGTTTTTATGAGCATCAGACAATTACAAGTTCCAGGTTGCTGCAAGCATGACAACCCGACACTTGGGGGCTACATATGTGGAATACTCAATTCTGACTAGTGATTGAGATGAACAAACTGGATTTCTTCAAGATTGTGATATTTATATTGAAGCAAGTCTTAAGCTATTGCTATGCTACCTTCTTAATACTTGAGGGCTACAAGTGATAGTCATATAAGAGGTATATTTTCAAGATGGATGTTAATTATAAGTATGACCCGGTGCTATCAATATTTATAAACCGGCAAGTTCTACATTCTTAAACCGGCAAGTTCTACATTCTTAAACCGGCTGAAGATCAGATGAGGATTTCAAGGACCATTATTTTTTTTAAAGTCATTGGGAGCTAAGTCAAAGAAGTTATTCTTCACAATATTTCTCTGTGACAAACCAATGTCAGCAAATTGATTATGAAGCTGGCCTATTAAACCGGATTTTCTAGAAGAAGGAAGTGACAAGGACTTAAGGATGATAAGGATCAGTTTAACATGGATAAATCCAAATTAAACTGGGGGCTAATGTCGGGGATATACCCCGCGGTATGACCCGGCTGGAATGGTAAACCGGCTGATGGTAAACCGGCGGAGAGTCAAGACAGATGGCTAAGACAGACGGTAAACCGACTGGTGGTAAACCGGCGGAGAGTCAAGACAGATGGCTAAGACAGACGGTAAACCGGCTGGTGGTAAACCGGCCGAGAGTCAAGTAAGAGGTATAAGACAGACGGTAAACCGGCAGACAATATTAAACCGACAGACAATGTTAAACCGGCAGACAATGTTAAACCGACAGACGTTAAGAAGTCCAAGAAGGGAAGTCAAAATAGTTTAAGTTAAAGTCCGAGTTGGACTCCGCATGTAACCCGCCCCTTCATCATATATAAGGAGGGACAGGGCTCCTCAAAGGGGGACAAGCAAGAAGAAACAATCTTTAGGGCTAGACACATCTAAAGGAGAGCCGATTTACGGCGACTCCCTCGTGATGATCATGAGACCTAGCCACAAATAACATGTAGGGTTTTTACCGGATGATGTTTCCCGGGGCCCGGAGCTGTCTAAACCCTTGTCTTGTGTTGCGTCTCTCGATTCCGATCAACCCCTCTCAAGCTACTACATAGATGCGTTGGCCTCACAACTAAGTCCTCGCACTAGGACAACTGTCGTGTTAATTCCACTACACATTCCGTTAGCTTAGCACTTGATCGTTTTGTATGTTGCTATTGCTTTCTTCATGACTTATACATGTTCCTATGACTATGAGATTATGTAACTCCCGTTTACCGGAGGAACACTTTGTGTGCTACCAAACGTCACAACGTAATTGGGTGATTATAAAGGTGCTCTACACGTGTCTTCGA
This sequence comes from Triticum aestivum, assembly GCF_018294505.1. Taxonomy (NCBI): domain Eukaryota; kingdom Viridiplantae; phylum Streptophyta; class Magnoliopsida; order Poales; family Poaceae; genus Triticum; species Triticum aestivum. The sequence goes on from NC_057801.1 coordinate 94,253,565, forward strand.
AGGTACTTGTTGAGTTGACGTATTTTGAGATTAGGATTTGTCACTCCGATTGTCGGAGAGGTATCTCTGGGCCCTCTCGGTAATGCACATCACTATAAGCCTTGAAAGCAATGTAGCTAATGAGTTAGTTACGAGATGATGCATTATGTAACGAGTAAAGAGACTTGCCGGTAATGAGATTGAACTAGGTATTGAGATACCGACGATCGAATCTCGGGCAAGTAACATACCGATGACAAAGGGAACAACGTATGTTGTTATGCGGTTTGACCAATAAAGATCTTCATAGAATGTGTAGGAGCCAATATGAGCATCCAGGTTCCGCTATTAGTTATTGACCGGAGACGTGTCTTGGTCATGTCTACATAGTTCTCGAACCCGTAGGGTTCGCACGCTTAAAGTAAGATGATAGTTATATTATGAGTTTATGTGTTTTGATGTACCGAAGGTTGTTCGGAGTCACGGATGTGATCACGGACATGACGAGGAGTCTCAAAATGGTCGAGACATGAATATAGATATATTGGACGACTATATTTGGACACCGGAAAGGTTCTGGGTGAGATTGGGACAATACCGGAGCTTCAGGAGGTTATCGGAACCCCCCGGGAGGTATATGGGCCTTATTGGGCCTTAGTGGAAAGGAGGGGAAAGGAGCAAGGGAGGGGCGTGCTCCCCCCCAAGCCCAATCCGAATTGGGAGGGGGGCCGTCCCCCCTTTCCTTCCTCCCTCCTTCCTCTTCCTTCCCTCTCCCTCTCCTAATAGGAAAGGGGGGAGTCCTACTCCCGGTGGGAGTTGGACTCCCCCCCTAGGGCGCGCCACCCCCCTTGGCCGGCCCCCTCCTCCACTCCTTTATATACGGGGGAGGGGGGCACCCCATAGACACAACAATTGATCATTGATCTCTTAGCCGTGTGCGGTGCCCCCCTCCACCATAGTCCTCCTCGATAATATCATAGCGGTGCTTAGGTGAAGCCCTGCGATGGTAGAACATCATCATCGTAACCACGCCGTCGTGCCGACGGAACTCTCCCTCGACACTCTGCTGGATCGGAGTACGAAGGACGTCATCAAGCTGAACGTGTGCAAGAACTCGGAGGTGCCGTAGTTTTGGTGCTTGATCGGTCGGGCCATGAAGACGTATGACTACATCAACCGCGTTGTGTTAACGCTTCCGCTTTCGGTCTACGAGGGTATGTGGACACACTCTCCCTCTCGTTTCTATGCAACACCATGATCTTGCGTGTGCGTAGGAATTTTTTTGAAATTACTACGTTCCCTAACATGCATGCCCCATTAAAATAAATCCCATTTCCACTTATGGCATAGATGACGAGATGATGGTCATTGGCTTTTGTTTTTCATGCCATGATATTGCCATGCTTCCTTTACATGATTTGCACAATTCATCTACTATGCCATGCCAGGAACACATTGCTTCGGATATGCATTGTTTTGGATGTTGTCAATATTCTCCATGTGATGTTTCCATTAATGCTCATGAGGAGACCCCCATAGTTTCCTCATACATATTAGGAGATTTTGATGCATTCCATACTTTGCATGATTCCCATAATTGCGTGCACCATATGCACTACTAGGAAAAGGCCTACTAATGGCGCACCGGTTTTGCCTACTAATGGCGCACTACCGATGCGCCATTAGTATCACGCCACTAGTATTTTTTACTAATGGTGCACCACTGGTGCGCCATTAGTATCTGGTACACTAATGGCGCACCACTGGTGCGCCATTAGTATGTAACACCATGCGCCATTAGTATGCCTCCCAGGGGGCCATACGGAACCATGTGCTTTGTCATACTAATGGCGCACTCTGTCGTGATGCGCCATTAGTATCCTTTGGCATACTAATGGCGCACCTTGTGGTGATGCGCCATTAGTATGAATATTTGTTTCTTTTACTTTTCTGATTTTTGCACAGGTTATAAAATATATTATTGGACAGAATATAGACAGCAGCACACAGCAACAGCAGATTCATCGAATACAATAGAAGATTAGCCTCCGAATACAATTCATCATATTAGTCTCCGAATTCAAAAGACCGAACAAAGATAAAACATTAAAAGTCTCAAGACCGCGAGTATCGAGTTTGTCTTCACATTACAAGTCGATATCGATCATCTAAACTACCATCACATAGAAGAGAGCTGCGGTCATCACGATGAGCATCATCGCGATCAAACTGGTCTTCATCCGGTTCCTCCAACGCTCCCTCCTCTCTCCCGCTAGATAGCGGGCGTATCTAGATTCGGCCTCCGCCCTAGTGGTGTACCCTTTGTAACTGTTACCGCTGAAATGGTGAACCTGTCTCCGACACTCCTCCCAGTCGTCGTAGACTCCGGGAACCTTACCCTTGTACACGACATACGACGGCATCTCTATGCACAAGCCAAACAACAGACAATACATAAGCAATATGTAAGTATGCAACAAAAGGATCGGAAGAGAAAAGCAAGACATTAATAGCACGATTCATGGTCCTACTAATAAATAGCATCGATTACATCTAAGTTGAACGACTGTCCAAACCAAAGAGACATACGAATTCATTAAAGTTTAATTACAACATGAGCCAATCAATGTTTCAGAACTACACATCACTACTTTCGACTCGACTCATCGGACAGGAGCGTGGATGAAGCCGCCGTCTGTCGTGATGGTCATGAAATCGCGGTCGTTGTCACCCTGCATTTGTAGCGTTCCATCTATCTCACTGTTGGACGGTTGATATCTGAGGAAGAACTGCCCCGAGGTATGAAGGACATCTTGATGGATGATGTCCGCAAACTCCGACTGGATGCGAAAGAATTCTTGTCTGAGGTCCGCGTCCTGGATTGCCGACAAGCTCGCGGCCCAATCTTTGAGATTATCTGGTAGCAGAAGGTGATGATGGTCCCTTACGATCGCCCGCATGTGATGGAGGGCGTAGTAGGCATCCTTCTGACCGCCAGGCGGCTGCTTGACGCAGCAGAACTTCGTATTGTGTGAGAACATGTGCTTGCCGTACTTACGAACTGCCCTGGTGAAGGTGCCTCCAGATTTGGCGTAGCCGGGGAGAACATCATCAAGAACTTTCTTGACATTTGTGTAGTCTATCTTGGAGTTACGGTTCGGGTCGAAATACGTGGCCATGGAATATTTCGGGCTTAAGAGGATGAGTGTGCAATGTGTGTCACTGCACAGAACACGGAATGTTAGAAAAAAAGAACGATCGAAATCTAAGAAATCATATGTTACGGGGCGGTTAAGGGATGACTTACTCGGGAAAGTAAGCCACAAGGAAGTTATCCTTATCTGGGTTTGCCAGAATGACGCCTTCGAGGTGTGAACTTGCAACTTGGCGGTCCCCAGCGCTGCTCAAGTGCTTGGCACGCATGTAGAAGGGGTCAACTATCACGATGTCCGGGGTCTTGTCTCTAATGATCCGCATCTCCATACTCAGCGAAAACAGCCGAACGAAGGTGTAGTGCAGCGGATGAAGGTTAAACATAGCAAAGATGTCATCAAACCGCAGGACGATCGTACCCCCGATGTCGCCATCCACGAAGCCCTTGCCCTCTGGCACCTTGGCCACGAAAACCGGGTATGCCACATCATTCTCTCTAAGACGCCACTTCTCCAAAGAAAGAACACTGTCGTGCAGACTCCGCATAGCACCGGTTGCAGCATTGAGCATATTTGGCGGTAGCATCACCCTACCCGCCACATGCACCCTCCTCGAGATATCCTTAGGTGAAGGTGGCCCGTCCTGAGCACGGATCGAAATCGGTGCTGGCTGGCTCGCAGCGGCGCCCTTGTTAGTCTTTCGTTTCCGTCCCTTCTTCTTGATCTCCTGTAATGGGACCGGGTTCTGCTCACAGACCACCTGCTTGAGCGTGTTAGGGCTGATAATATTTCACACCTCAGCTATCTGAGGCTCGGTGAAGGCAGGAGCTGGAGGCATCTCCTGAGAACTGAACGCCAGACGATGCCTGTTGCAATTGGATTTCTCCCCCGTACCAGCTAGATTGCGGTCGTCTTGGTTGGGTTCTTGAGAAAGAAGCCCGTAGAACTCGACAGCATACCCATGTTCAGCAAAGTACTTATCGACTTTGGTAAATGTACTGTCGTCGTTGTCGTCGTCGTCTGGATCCTGTGCCATAGGGCTGTTCGGATCCTGTGCCATAGGGATGTCCGGCATAGGGATGTCCGGCAGGTCCGGTAGTGTTGGGGCGTTCTTGCCATGGCTTGGCGCCGGCACGACTGGCGGTCTCGTCTGTGGGGTGGTGTCCCCTGCCCCCAAACGAATCTGGCTCTTCAGCCAAAGCAGGGGCTAGTTTACGCAGGCGCTGAGGGTCATCTCATCTTCTTCGTCGGCCCCAGCGGGTCGAATCGGAGGTAACAGCTCGTCGCAGCCTAGCAGCACCCGAACCACTTCAACCCTATACACTATGGGTGGCATCGGATTACCGTGGAACATGGGGTTTCCCGGTTGAACGATTCTGCCCTTGGCGACATCGACCAACTCACCGCCCACGAAGTGCAGAAGAGTGCAAGGAACGTCGGCGGTGCCCTGCGAAAACATGTAGGGCGTCAGGGATGCCCAGTCAAAGGCAAGGAGATGAAGTCATCGGCCGAGAGGCTTAGTTACCGTGATGCCGTCGAGCTCGGCTAATGTCGAGGCACCGCCAACGGCGGGTGTGCAACTGACGGAGGGGGCGCTTGCTGGCGAGGTGCCGGCCGGCGTACACCCGGGTGCATTAAGCTCCAATGCCCGTGCCGGCGCCGGAGACACGAATACCGCCTCCGCCGGAGACACCAATGGCGCCGCCGGAGACACCAATGGCGCCACTGGAGACACCCATGGCCCTGCGCTGTGCGAGTTGCTGGCCGTGAAGCTGGGAACCGGGGGAGGCCCCTGTTGGCCGCCCGCAATCCACGTCGTCAGCCCATGAATCAACGTAGGCACCATGGCGTTGAGCTTCGTTCCCAGTTGTTGTTCCACTTGCTCTTGGACAAGCTCCGGAATCCGCGCCACTTGTGCCTTGAGTGCTTCAACCTCGCGCGACTGGCTTTCCAAGCTGGTCTTTTTCTCCTTTCGCCCACCAGCGGTATAGTATGACGACCATTTTGTGGACAAGCCTTTGCCGGCCACACGACCAGCTGACGTCGGCTTACTGAGCTTATCCTTGTTTTTCATTACGTTCAACGCCCTATTTAAAGGGGTGTCGAAAGGGGAGCTCTGAGACGACCCCACGCTACTGCTTTCAGTGTCCTGCGGAAGGAACGTGAACCATTTAGAAATATTGGGGATTAATTAGAATGCAACCATATGGAGCTAATTACGCGGGGGTGTATTCCTTACCAGAACAAGCTCGAGCGCCCTGGTCTTCGGATCCGTGGTAAGCTCCTTTGTTACCGGGTCCTCCTTGTACCGGGCCCTGAGAAAGTTCCTGGTCTGCTTGTCACGGTATTTCTCGAAGCGGGGCGGTAGGCCTTGCTCGGCACGCTCCGCGTCCTCCTTGTCCCATATAGATTCCGCCACTCTGTAACCGCCGGGACCGAGTTGGTGGACCCCTAAGTTCAACTTCCGCATTTCTTTCCCCCACTGACTTGATTCAGAGGTTGTGCTGCTCTCGCACTTGATCTTGAACTCCTTGTACTCATATTTACTCATCAAAGGATATTTTGCCTTGATCTTGTCATAACTACCACCTTTGTCAATCATTGCCTTCACCGTGCTTCTCCAAGTAGACAGGGCCGTGCTCATCCTCGTGAGGGCGATACTGTTCACTTTATTCCCTGAGAGGCGTGTGTTTGCAAACTCAGCGGAGAACTTGTATCGTTCGTGCAACTTCGTGAAGAGGAGGCTGCGCAAATTCCCGTGGTCCTTATGCCTTAGGTTCTCGGTGTTGATCGAGACGGTGCTCCAGAGAATGCACCCGAGCTGAACCGAGTACCCCTTGACTACTTGTTTGGGCGCCGTCAGATTCCCATCGGAGTCCACTTCAGTAAATTCCTCCCTGACGGTGCCGAGCGCGCTCGGGCGCCGGTCCTTCCGTTGCCTCTTCGGTTGGCTGCCATCTGTGTGTGCGCTGCCATCATCAGTGGTGGCATCCTCGGCGGCACCATCAATGGTGTCATCCCTGAAGCCACTAGGGGTTGTGTAGTCAGGATCGGTGTCTTCCGCGGCATCCTCATAGCGGTGAGGTTGTTCCTCCAACTCCTGGGACAGCTCCCAGAATTGCTTGCCGCCCGAACCGCCGGCCTCATCATTGTGGGCCATGTTTCGCTCTAAATAGGAAAAAAGTTTGGTCAAAAAGTTGGTTATTGTCAAGGAATAAGATCATGGTCTCATCATTTAGGGTTTGTCGACACCGAGGCATCCTAAAAGCTAAGCTTTTATCATTTAGGGTTTGTCGACGCCGAGGCACCCTAAAAGCCTAAGCGTACATCATTTAGGTTCTCATCGACACCGAGGCACCCTAAAAGCCAAGGTTTCATGATTTAGGGTTTGTCGACGCCGAGGCACCCTAAATGCTAAGTTAAGTTTTCATCATTTAGGGTTTATAGATGCCGAGGGACCCTAGGTTGGGCCTAATCACTTGGCACTAATCAGTTGGCTCTATTGCCACCTATGTTGGGTTTATCATCTAGGGTTTATCGATGCTGAGGAGAATTCTAAGTTGGGCCTAATCACTTGGCTCTATTGCCACCTATGGTTTAATGCAGCAAGAATAAAGGGGCAGTTGATCCTACTTAATTAAGTACTAAGATACCCCGGCCCATGCATTACTAGCAAGTACATCATATGTCCGATTTTTAGCAAAGTCATGCTAAAATTCACGGAAAATTTCAGCATGGCCTTTGCTGAAAATAGGACATATGGAGTACCCAAATTTGCCAAAACGGAAGTTAATCGACATTCCGGCAAACTCAAGGGCCTCTCAGGGTACCTGCAAAATTATCACGACACGAAGGGCCTCTCAAGGGCCTTAAGCAGCAACGGCGTCTCCCAGGACCCCATTTTTTGCTAAATTTCTTTGAGCAACAATCAGAGCAGAAAATTCAGCATATTTCACTACAACAGCACTGTAAATATGAAGAACAGTTCTACAGCAGCCCATTTATATACAATAGCATCTTTGGTCATACCAATTTCTGAAACAATTCCAATCTGAACTGTATCTTTGGTCATACAAATCTCTGAAACTATACAAATCTGAAATATATATTTGGTCATACAAATTTATGGAACTAATCAAATCTGAACTGTATCTTTGGTCATACAAATCTCTAAAACTTTACAAATCTGTGGTCATACAAATTTATGAAACTAATGAAATCTGAACTGTATCTTGCGTAGGCACCACTACTGCAAGTGCCATACTACTGCAAGTGCTGTAATACTGCAGGAAAGGAGGATCATCATACACATATATATGTATAGCAATTGACAGGAGCTTCATCATTTTTAGTATCAACAATACATATATAGCAATTGGAAGCAAACAGATGTACACATAAGATAAAAATGTAGTGCTGAAAGTTTAATGCTTACAAAAGACTTGCTGAAATAGTGAAAAATATGGAGTCACCAAGCTGGCTAAGAAAATCCCAAAGTTCACTAGCAAATCCAAGATCTAATCCTGTTACACACATCATAACAATTTAAGATAATTAGGATAAGGATAGTAGGAAATGAAAAAGAAAGAGCTCAGAAAACAATCACAACAGAAAAATAATAAAAACCTAGTCCTAGAAGAAAATAAATCCTAAAAGAAAAGAAATCCTAAAATCTGGAGCAAGTCCTAGCAGTAGTAGTCCAACTAGATGGCCACCACTACTACTCCTATCACTAGAGTAAACAACAGTTGTGTGTTCAACATCTTTACTAACAGTAAATTGGCAGTACTCCATTATTTACTCCTGCAACTTCAACTACAATAACATCCAACAACTACTACAACAAAATAAAACTACTATGCATCATCTTCCTACAACTACTCATCTTTAGCAGCAACAACATAAAATTCCTGTTTAGTTAAATTCATGTTAATAGCCTGATCTAACCACTCAAACAGAACAAGAGCAAGAAACCCAGAAATGAACATGAATTGTTATTCATAGCTAAGGCAAATGAGGGCCCCATCTGTACAACAATCTGTTACAATTTGCATTTATTTACAAATAAAATGAAATGAACTGTCTTTTTACAACATGATGATGATGGTTACACTAAACATTGCTGTCAAACTAAACCTGAGTCGAGGTTAACTATGATGTACAATTTACAAATGAATGAAGGAATGCAAATATGAATGAATTGGGTGGATTAACGGATCAGAACTACAATTAAGCTATGCAACAATCAGTGGTGAGTTGAGATGATTGATTGTATCATCATCACCATCTCATCGATGACGCCCCTCGAGTGCCTCAGGATCATGCTGAACGGCGGCGCGGGCGGCCGCACCCGAAGCAGACGGCTGCAGGCCAGGGCGCGACCTCGCGACCAGGGAATGGACAGGGGCGGGGTGAGCGCGGTCTGGTGCGGCCGGGTGACAGCCGGAGGCGAGGTCAGGCAGTGGGCAGCACGGTGTAGCCGCGCGCGGAGCAAGGCCCGTCCATGGCGGATAGTGGTGCGGCAAAATCACAGGGGCGGCGCTAGGGTTTGCAGGGGAGGGGGTGGAGGAGAAGTGAGGAATCACCTGGGGAGGGGATGGAGGAATGGAGGAAGACGTCGGCGTTGAAGCTCCGGCAGCGGCTAGGCGTTGAAGCTCTGGTGACACGCGGCGGGCTCCTCCACTCGCCTGTCTCTGTGTCTCGCCCGATCCGTTCCACGCGGGTGCCCTCGAGGCTTGGGAGGGAGGACGTCGAGGGCGCGGGCGCGGGCGGAGGGGGGACGGCGAGGGAGGCGGCGCTCGGGTGCGGCGGGGGCAGCGAGCACAGCTGGGGACGGCAAGCACGGGGGCGTGCAGGCGCGGCGGCGGCGTACGGTTGGGGCGGAGGGGGCAAAGTTAGGTCAAGTGGGGGGATCTAGCGAGGGAGGGGAATAGGTGGACTGGGGGGAAGCTTACTAATGGCGCACCCCGCAGAGGTGCGCCATTAGAATGTTTTTTTACAGTTCGAGCACTCAGGTTATATTCCACCTAACCCAATCCACATTAGAACCCGCCCACTAGCCTGACTGGTCAGCACACAACAGACACACCAAGAGGTCCTGGGTTTGATTCCCAGGCTCCCCAATATTTCTTTTATGCATTTTAAATGCTGTTTGATATTTATTTGTGTTTAAATATGTTCAAACTTGTTTAAATCATAACAGTAATATTTTTTATAAAAACAGTAATAATTTTTTAAAAAATATGTTCAAATTTGTTACTTGAAAATATCATCGGCAGCGGCGGTGGAGCGGGGGAGGGTGCGGGGGGGGGGTGCCCGTTGGCGGCGGTGGAGCGGGGGAGGGTGCGGGGGGCCGGGTGCTCGTCGGCGGCGGTGGAGCGGGGGAGGGTTGTGGTGGGTCGTCGGCGGCGGTGGAGCTAGCAGGGGAGGGTGCGGGTGGGATCGAGATGGAGGGGGATCGAGATCGAGATGGAGGGGGAATCGAGATCGAGATGGAGGGGGATCGAGATCGAGTGTCCTCATGAATTCAAAAAGTGCCCATGAAATTTAAAAATATTCATGATATCAAAAAGTGCCCATGAAATACAATCGAGAAATGAAGACTACGATTTAAATACAATCGATCTTAGCTAGCTATCTGTTCACAATCTTCTTGCCCTTCTTTTTCGCAAATGAAGTTCTTCTGTGGAACGGACGTCCTTTAGGTAGGGTGGTCCTGCTTCTTCTTGTGGTGTGTGCTGCTACTTTATCGTCGTCGTCATGTTCGATCTTCGGGTTGCCGTACTTATCGAAGTCTTGCTCATTGGCTACTCCATCCATTCGGATGATCTTCCTTTTGCCTCTCCTCACGACAACACGACTGGGCTTTGACGGGTCGGTAATCAAGAAGCATTGGTCCACCTGGGAAGCCAGTACCCATGGCTCATTTTTTGCGGTGACGTTTGCGCCCGCGGTCTTGGATTTGGCTTCGGGTATAACCATGGTGGTGAAATACCGGTCTTCTTTTAGGACGCTCTTGTCCCATCTGACACGGAACATCGGGACCTTCTCTCCAGCGTAGCTCAGCTCCCAGATGTCCTCGATCCTTCCGTAGTATCTGTCCTTGTCGTTACCGGTGTAGGATTCCATCATTACTCCGGAGTTCTGATAACCATCGCTCTTCATGTCCTTGTTCTCGGTGTAGAATGTGTAGCCATTGATATCGTACGCCTCATAGGTCATCAGGTTGTGCTCGGCACCCTGTGACAAGGCGAATATGAGTTGTTCTTCCGCGGAAGAATCCTCATGTAAAGAGTACGACAGAAGCTTCTGCTTGAACCTACGCGTGAAACATGAGTTGTGCTCTTTGATTATATCTCCGTCCGTCCTCTGTTGGCCTCGGTCATTGTACGTCTTCTCAGTAAAGGTTTTGTGTTCTACCACCCAAGGATCGACCACGTCTATGTGTTGTAGCGCGACTAGGTTTGCTCTTTCAAAGTCGGTGAGTCGACCCTTGAAGTCGACATGCATTTCGCGGCGACCCTCATGGTGACCCCATCCAGCGAGCCTACCGAGGTGCCTGTTGACGGGCAGACCAATGGGGTTCTCTATGCCTAGATAATTCGTGCAGTAGGAGATGCACTCTTCGGTCAGAAAGCCCCTGGCTATACTTCCCTGTGGACGTGACATGTTGCGAACGTATCCTTTGATGACACCATTCATCCTTTCGAACGGCATCATGCTGTGCAGGAACGTCGGCCCAAGTTGGATGATATCCTCCACGATATGGACCAGCAGATGCACCATAACATCGAAGAATGCGGGCGGGAAGTACATCTCAAGCTCGCATAGTATCACCACGATCTCTTCCTGTAGCCTTCTGAGTTGCCTCACGCCAATCGACTTCCAAGAGATGACGCCGAAAAAGTTGCATAGGCCAAATAGCATTTCACGGACGTGCGCGTCCATGATCCCACGGATTGCAACTGGAAGTATCTGCGTCATCAGCACGTGATAGTCGTGAGACTTCATCCCGCAGAACTTCTGCTTCGCTGGGTCTAGGTATCTACTTATCTTCCCCGCGTAACCGTAAGGAAGTTTTACTCCTACGAGGCAGGTGAAAAACTGCTCGATCTCCTCCTGACTTAGAGTGAAGCACGCGGGAGGGTAGTCATTTCTGGTCTTCTTGGCCTTTTTGCCTTTGTGACGAGTTTCTGTGTCCTACTTCGCCTCATCATCATCATCATCATCATCATCATCATCATCATCATCATCATCATCATCATTAGCGTGAAGCTCCTGCCTGATGCCCATTGATTTCAAGTCTGCCCTTGCTTTCGGCCCATCTTTGGTCCTCTCTGGCATGTTGAGCAGGGTACCAAGCAGACTCTCGCACACGTTCTTCGTGATATGCATGGCATCAAGGCTGTGAGGCACACGGTGGATCTTCCAGTACGGCAAGTCCCAGAAAACAGACCTCGTTTTCCATACCTTCAGCAGCGGCTCTGGCGTCTTTTGCTTCTTTCCCGGCTCTGGCGCCTTTTGCTTCTTTCCCGGCAGTGGGCAATCTTTCCAATTTTTCAACAGCTCGTCTATTTCCTCGCTGCTCCTCGTACGCGGGCGTTTTCGGGGTTCGGTTTCACCATCGAACAGATCCTTGCGTTTCCTCCACGGGTCATTGTCGGTGTCAAAACCGGCGGATCTCGGGTAGGGGGTCCCGAACTGTGCGTCTAGGCGGATGGTAACAGGAGACGAGGGACACGATGTTTTACCCAGGTTCAGGCCCTCTTGATGGAGGTAAAACCCTACGTCCTGCTTGATTAATATTGATGATATGGGTAGTACAAGAGTGGATCTATGTAACGCCCCGGATACAACTTTCCATATTCATAACTCCGACTCTTGCCTTTTCCGGAGATGTGATATATTTTTTTTTCCTCCGTGGTTGGGTTTTTGTCTGTTGTTTTGCATTTTGTTCTTGTTATGCATCTCGTCTCATGTCATCATTCGCATTGCATCGGCATCGTTTTCTTAAACTTGCATTCGTTCGTCATTGTCGTTTCTCCCTTTTGCCTTCATCACCTTCCCTCGGATCGCCTTGCCCGCGCTGACCGTTCCAGACCAACCGGGTTTTGCTTCCCTCTTGACCGTGACCACCTAACCTCTCTTGCCAACTCGCAGCCCCCTCGCGCGCGCATCTGAAACCTGTCCCGAACCTGACCCGTTCTGTCGTTACCGTTGGATTCGGATCATCCCCTAACATCTTCAAATCATCTTTGTTTTCTTATTTGGACTCTCCTAGTGTGTTTTTCTTGACCGTTCGATCTTGATCGGAGGGACCAAATACCCCTACCCAAAAATCCACTTGCTATATATATAGTCCACCCTAGTCCATTTTGTCAAACCCTAGAAATCCTCTCCTTTGTCCCCCCTAGCCGCTGCCACCTACAGCCTCCTCCCACCTCGGGATCCATCTCCACCCAATCCAACCACCGCATCCATTTCCGTGCCTGACCAACCTCCTCTGGCCGCAGCCCCGACCAACTCCCTTCGCCCTCGGGATCCTCCCGATCCAAATCGACCCGAGCTCGTGGATGCCCGGCGCCCGAAGCCTCCCGCCTCCCTGATCCTCGTCCTCCCGGGCATCTGCCTCCCCTCCGGCCTCGCCTTCTGCCGTGGAGACCCCCCCCCCCCCCGTCGGGCTCTGCTTCGCCACACCGCCGCACGCAGACCCCGCTGCTCTCCCGCGCCTCTGCCTCGACCTCCTCTCGCCAAGTCCGCCTTCCGCCGGCCACAGCCCAGCCACTCCCCGTCCACATGGCCTCCCGTCCGCACCGTCCCACGCCGGACCTCGCCGGTGAGACCCCGCCGTCGTGCGTCCCCGTCTCTCTCTCTTTTGCCCTCTCTGACCTCCCCTACTCTCCCCTTCCCTGTTGAACAGGAAAGAACAGCATCGACCACATCCATGGCGCCCCTTGCCTCGTCCCGGTCCGATGGATCCGGCGGCCTCCTTCCCGCGTGGCACTGCGCCAGCCAAGCCGCCGGTGAGCTCCTCCGCCGCGCGCACCCCCTTCTCCTCTCCTTCTATTTCTTTTCCTCCCTCTGTATCTTCTCAGAATGTGTTCCCTCGCCATGTCCTTGCAGCACCATAGCCGCCCGTCTAGTTCGTGTCCCGGCCCCGATCTGGACCCGGATCCCCTCTGCTCTGCCGCCTGGCTGCCGAATCCGTCCCGTTCCGGCCGGTCCCCGCCGAGGCCGCCACGCCGGAGCCGCTGCATCGCGCTGCTGCCCCTGCCTTACCTGTTGTTGCTGCTTCTGTCCTTCAGAACGAACAGAGCCAGCTCGCTCGAGCCGCTCGCCCCGTTGACCACGCCTCCAGGCCCAGCGCGCCCCTTCACGGCCTGCCAGGCCTCTCCTCCAGCCGGGCCGAAGCCCATGGTGAGGCCACCTCCAGCGCCCTCCCATTTTTTTTTCGTTGTTGGGCCAGCCAGATTCGGCCTAGTGTTTTTTTTTCCTTGCCTGCGATTTTGTCCATTATACAGTGAATTAACAGTTTTACAGAAAAACCCTCATACTTCATGCATTTAATAACACCACAACTGTGCATCGGTTTAAAATGATTTATATATGAAAAATGCTTAGTTTTTCATCTAGTTTCACAATTTCCAACTTTCATCCATGTTAAATATGTTTAAACTTGCTGGTTGTTTAATTTTGCATAAATGCCATGTTAAAATGCTTTATTTCATAACTATTTAACCGTAACTCCGAATTTAATAAACTTTATATGTAAATGGGGTGGGAAAATGCCTAGTTTAACATGGTCCACTTTATTTTCCTGTTTAACAACTTTAAAATATGTTTTAGGTCAGAACAGTAGCAAATTCATAAATTGCATATGAGGTTTTTCCGAAAATGTTGTTTGTTGTTCCGGCCTCATTTAAACTTGCCTAAATATTTAGTTTACTTCTGTTACACCCCTTGACATGTTTAACAACATTTAACATTGTTGTGTACCTAAACGAGAGCGAACTAAATAACTCGGATGTGGTGTTTCGTCAATATGCAACTCGTTGCATATTGAGCTCCACTTAACTTGTAGTATTGTGTGTTGCACTTTGCCATGCTATGCCTCATTAAACCGGACATGCATCATACTTGATTGTGCATCATGCCATATTTATGATTGTGTGTTTACCATGTTGTTTGCTTCTTTCCGGTGTTGCTTCTTAGTTCCGGTAACATTGCGTTCGTGAGGATTCGTTCGACTGCGTCCGTTTGTCTTCTTCATGGACTCGTTCTTCTTCCTAGCGGGATTTCAGGCAAGATGACCGTCACCTTGGATCTCACTACTATCATTGCTATGCTAGTTGCCTTGTTCTATCGCTATGCTGCGCTACCTATCACTTGTTTACCATGCCTCCCAAATTGCCATGAACCTGTAACCTTTGACACCTTCCTAGCAAACCGTTGCTTGGCTATGTTACCGCTTTGCTTAGCCCCTCTTATAGCGTTGCTAGCTGCAGGTGAAGTTGAAGATTTCTCAATGGTGGACAGGGTTATGTTGGGATATCACAATATCTTTTATATTATTTAATGCATCTATATACTTGGTAAAGGGTGGAAGGCTCGGCCTTATGCCTGGTGTTTTGTTCCACTCTTGCCGCCCTAGTTTCCGTCATACCAGTGTTATGTTCCCGGATTTTGCGTTCCTAACGCGGTCGGGTGATTTATGGGACCCCCCTGACAGTTCGCTTTGAATAAAACTTGTCCAGCAAGGCCCAACCTTGGTTTTACCATTTGCCTCACCACCACCTATACCCTTCCCTTGGGTCGGCCAACCCGAGGGTCATCTTTATTTTAGCCCCCCCCGGGCCAGTGCTTGTCTAAGTGCTGGTTCGAACCGAGTAGACTGCGGGGCCCCCTCGGGGCAACTCGAGGTCTGGTTTTACTCGTAGGATGTCTCATCCGGTGTTGCCCTGAGAACGAGATATGTGCAGCTCCTATCGGGATTGTCGGCGCATTGGGCGGCTTTGCTGGTCTTGTTTTACCATTGTCGAAATGTCTTGTAAACCGGGATTCCGAGACTGATCGGTTCTTCCTGGGAGAAGGTCTATTCCTTCGTTGATCGCGAGAGCTTGTCATGGGCTAAGTTGGGACACCCCTGCAGGGTATAAACTTTCGAGAGCCGTGCCCGCGGTTATGTGGCAGATGGGAATTTGTTAATGTCTGGTTGTAGATAACTTGACACCAGATCCGAATTAAAACGCATCAACCGAGTGTGTAGCCGTGTTGGTCTCTTCTCGGCGGAGTCCGGGAAGTGAACACGGTTTCTGGGTTATGTTTGACGTAAGTAGGTGTTCAGGATCACCTCTTGATCATTGCTAGCTTCACGACCGTTCCTTTGTTTCTCTTCTCGCTCTCATTTGCGTATGTTAGCCACCATATCATGCTTAGCCGCTGCTGCAACCTCACCATTTTACCCATTCCTTTCCCATTAAGCTTTGCTAGTCTTGATACCCATGGTAATGGGATTGCTGAGTCCTCGTGGCTCACCAGATACTTCTAAAACCAGTTTGCAGGTGCCGATGTAACCGTGCAGGTGACGCATCCGAGCTCAAGGAGGAGCTCGATGAAGATCTTGCCCTTTGTGTTGTTTCGTTCTAGTGATCAGTAGTGGAGCCCAGTTGGGGTCGATCGGGGACCTTTGTCGCATTTGGGGTTCTTCTTTTATTTTGGTTCCGTAGTCGGACCTTGATTGTATCTGTATGATGTAATGCTTTACTCATGTATTGTGTGAAGTGGCGATTGTAAGCCAACTATGTATCTCTTTCCCTTATGTATTACATGGGTTGTGTGAAGATTACCTCACTTGCGACATTGCTTTCAATGCGGTTATGCCTCTAAGTCGTGCTTCGACACGTGGGAGATATAGCCGCATCGAGGGCGTTACAAGTTGGTAATCAGAGCCTTCCCCGACCTTAGGAGCCCCACTGCTTGATCGTTTTTAGCGGCCGAGTTGTGTCTAGAAAAATGTTTTGAGTCATTTAGGATTATATATATCGGAGAGTTAGGAATTCTTTTTACTCCCCAGTCTCTTCATCGCTCTGGTAAGGCATCCTGACGTAGAGTTTTGACTCTACTCTTCTCAAATTTCACTAAAAATTTTTAGGATCACGCGGGTATCTTGGAATCGTTCCGATGGTTTTATGATGAGAACATTGTCTTGGTGCCTCTTGTCAGGGGTTTAGTGGAAGTGTCCCGGGGAGTTGAGCTCTGAGGTGTTGTCGTCATAATTTTATCGTTGCAGTTCTGGAATACCTGAGTTTAGTACGCCGACATCGAAAATCTCTTTTATGCAGTTGTTGGTGAGATAACCCCGATAACCCAGTACTGAGGTGAGTACGGGAGTATTGCCATGACTCGTATAACGGATGCTTTTCGAAGGTTGAGGTAGACGATTTCCGAAGGTTTCTTGGTTATGTGTTGAAGGATGGATATAGCTGGATGTAGGATTTGCTAGTTTTGGGTGAGATATTATGCTTCCCCTGTATCCCCAACACCTGATTGCATAACCGGAGAATTTCGGGAGTTTCTTAGGTGGGAATTCAAGTAGCTCTTAGGATATCTTTCCGACGGATGTATGATATGAAATTGGGGTTCGACGTCTAGTGGTCCGCCTATTCACGGTTGGTTTTACAGTGGTCTCGTTGTGTCTTAAAGAGTCCTTGGCCATGCCGACTCGGGGACGCTTCGTATGTCATGTGCACTGCCTTGTACATGATGGTGCTGTACGATCGAGCCCTGTAGGCCCCACCACGAAAACTTCGGACGAAATC
The DNA here is from genome assembly GCF_018294505.1 of Triticum aestivum. NCBI lineage: Eukaryota > Viridiplantae > Streptophyta > Magnoliopsida > Poales > Poaceae > Triticum > Triticum aestivum. The sequence goes on from NC_057801.1 coordinate 94,270,513, forward strand.
TCTATCATATGTTTGTTCCGGCTTATTCTGCAAGCCAGTCCTTTGTTTTTGTTTTGAGTTGTGGTATTCGAGTTGCTTCAATGTCAAGTGTTGATTCCATACCTTTCCGAAATGGTGTTCTCATACTCCGATGTGAATACCAATCCTTCTCGACAATCGAGATTGTCATGTCTATCCTTTTCAACCGGCGTGTTTCTCTTCAAGTGGATCCAATCACTTCAATAACAGCAAGACCAATTATCATTTCTTCTCAACGGTGTTTGTTTCATGCGTCTCCAAGTTGCCTTTGTTTTTTCCCGCCCACCCACCCTTTTTCCTCAAGGACTAAGATTTCTTTACCAAGTATCCTTTTATTTTGTGAAGTTTCTCCATTCTTTTCCATCAATGTTCTTACCCGGTGGTTCTCAAGAAGATGCTCTACTAGTTCGTCATTCCTCATTCCTTTTTCTTCTCCGGTGGATTCAAGTCAAGTTTTGTTGATCATACCTTTTTCCTCATTTCAATGTCTTCTCATACCGGTGCACCTCATTATCATTCTACTTCTCGCTATTTGTTATTCCGGAGTGCTCAAGATATCTCGAAGATTCGTGTTTCCACTCTGCATTCGTTCAAGCTCTTTCGAGATTGGTATCTCATTCAAGTCATTTAATTCAACCGGTGCAACATCTCTTTTAAATCTTTTCAACGGTGTTCTTTTGAGTGGGCCCTAACCCACAGGTCTTTTCCCAGGATCTTACCTGACTCTTCTATTTTCCCAGAGCTATCCTAAAATCTTCTCCAAGTTTGACGTAAGAATGAGTTATCATCAGTCAAATGCTTTTCTCCAAGATCTTTCAAATTCTTTTCATAGTTGGCTCAACCTCTTCGCTTTTGATTCTTCCGGTGTGCCTCAATAATTCTTGGTGGTGTTTCTCGTTGTCATTCTCATCATTTGAAGACCGAAGAAGGATTTCTCTTAAATCTTGGTCCATTCTCTTGAATATTCATGGTCCTAGCTTGATGCCATCCTCTCATAATTGCTTTCGATTGAGACAACTCTTTTCTTACCATCCGGAGCATTTCATGAGTTGTTTCCATTTCTTTCCTCCGAAGGCCATCATGTCATAATTCTTCATTCTCAGCGTGTAGCTATCATTCTCCAAATCTTACCGATGCATCGTTCAAATACCCTCTAATCAGTTCATGATCTCTTCGTTCTCATGTATCTAAATCCCCTCAAGTATCTTCATTCGTTTTCCAATTCTTCCCGGTGAATTGTGCCTTTGCTACTTTCATTTTCAATTCTTACGGTGGTTCGTTCAAGATTTCACTTCCTTCGTTATCATATCAAATATTCGTTGTCCCCAAATCCCACTGGTGGTTCCATCAATACCTTCTGAAATTTGCACTATATCTCTCTTAATCCTTTCTACGAGAATAAGTAATATGCAAAATCCATTGCTTGCCATCAATTTAATTTGATGAAGGATAAGCATACAATAAATCTTATTCTTATTTCCTCGAGGTGATTGAATTCTTTTCTTCCAGAGATTGTTCATGATGAAGTAATTCTCAGTTCGAGAGGCTTCATCTTTCTTTTCGGAGTTCCAAGCTCTCTCAATTATCTCATCGCGAAGCTCCATCTAAATCATTGCAAGGATTCACCTTGTGTTTTCAACTTCTCTTTCTTTTTATCATCTTTTTATTCCCGGAGTTCTTCATGGAGGCTCTACATGATAGTTCGTCAAGGATTCCTTTCATTCTTCTTTTGTTCATCAAGATTTCTCTCGAAGTTAAGATCAGCCAAGGTATACTCAAAATTAAACATGGTGCTCAACACATGTTTTGTTTTGAGGAGTTCAAGTGTTCTTCTTCTTGCATTTCGAAGTGCAATTCTTTCTACCTTATCTTTTGAGGTGATGTTATATCATTCTTGATAATTTCCATTCATGTTTCGTGATTCACATGTTATCAAGAATGAGATATTTTAAATCCATCAATCTCTTCGTTGGAGTTATCTTGGTAAAGATTTCCCTAAAGGCCTTCCCGAAGGAATGTTGCTAATTATGGTGCTATCAATGATCCGAGTTTTTCTCCTATCCTCTCGGTGAAGAAGTTTGTCATCTTTTTGGTGCTCTCAATCAAATCAATGGTTTCCATTAGTGGCCGGTTGTCACCTCATAGTTTTGAGATGTTTGCCATAAGCCCACAACAAGCTTGTGCTTTTCGTTGTTGATTTTGCAACAACTCCGTTCAATTCTTCTTCGCAAGGATGCTTTCCAAGCTCATTTGTGGCAGAAGTTGGCATTTTCTTCTCCATTCTGTTATTCCAATGATCTATCTTCTATTCTTTCTTCCGGAGGCATGGTGATGTTGCTCTCTTCACTCATCACCTCGTTTTGTGAGGATCATGTTCTTTTCATGCTTATCCAGTTAACCGCAGTGTTGTGTACTCATTCAAGCTCTTTCATCTTATCAAGTTTTGCCTCCCTTCTCAACCGGAGTGCGGTCTGAAATGTTTCTTACCCCTTGTGCCATTCTTTCAATTCCGGATGCAGTGTGTTGTTGATTTCATCAAGTATCCTCTCATCTTGTCAAGTTCATGTTCAATTCCTTCCATTTACAGTCGGAGTGCTGCCCAAATTATATCATTCTTACTCCTTCTCTATCTAGTTTTAACCGGAGTGGTTTCAATATCTATCTTATCACTAAACCTCTTAGTTCTTGTTGTATCCCATGTTCCTCTTTTCTAACAGAGTGCTTTCAACTTTGTTCATCTTCGTTGTTTTCTTTCTTTCATTTTGTTCAACCTCTCAAGGTTCTTGGGTTTCACTCGTTTGTCAAAGAAGCAACTATGTTTTACATCTTCCTCTTCCGTTTCCCTCCGGTGCCATCCTAGATCTCGGGACGAGATCCTCTCGTAGTGGTGGAGTGTTGTAACGCCCCGGATACAACTTTCCATATTCATAACTCCGACTCTTGCCTTTTCCGGAGATGTGATATTTTTTTTTCCTCTGTGGTTGGGTTTTTGTCTGTTGTTTTGCATTTTGTTCTTGTTATGCATCTCGTCTCATGTCATCATTCGCATTGCATCGGCATCGTTTTCTTAAAACTTGCATTCATTCATCGTTGTCGTTTCTCCCTTTTGCCTTCATCACCTTCCCTCGGATCGCCTTGCCCGCGCTGACCGTTCCAGACCAACCGGGTTCTGCTTCCCTCTTGACCGTGACCACCTAACCTCTCTTGCCAACTCGCAGCCCCCTCGCGCGCGCATTTGAAACCTATCCCGAACCTGACCCGTTCTGTCATTACCGTTGGATTCGGATCATCCCCTAACATCTTCAAATCATCTTCGTTTTCTTATTTGGACTCTCCTAGTGTGTTTTTCTTGACCGTTCGATCTTGATCGGAGGGACCAAATACCCCTACCCAAAAATCCACTTGCTATATATATAGTCCACCCTAGTCCATTTTGTCAAACCCTAGAAATCCTCTCCTTTGTCCCCCCTAGCCGCCGCCACCTACAGCCTCCTCCCACCTCGGGATCCATCTCCACCCAATCCAACCACCGCCTCCATTTCCGTGCCCGACCAACCTCCTCTGGCCGCAGCCCCGACCAACTCCCTTCGCCCTCGGGATCCTCCCGATCCAAATCGACCCGAGCTCGTGGATGCCCGGCGCCCGAAGCCTCCCGCCTCCCTGATCCTCGTCCTCCCGGGCATCTGCCTCCCCTCCGGCCTCGCCTTCTGCCGTGGAGACCCCCCCCCCCGTCGGGCTCTGCTTCGCCACACGACCGCACGCAGACCCCGCTGCTCTCCCGCGCCTCTGCCTTGACCTCCTCTCGCCAAGTCCGCCTTCCGCCGGCCACAGCCCATCCACTCCCCATCCACATGGCCTCCCGTCCGCACCGTCCCACGCCGGACCTCGCTGGTGAGACCCCGCCGTCGTGCGTTCCCGTCTCTCTCTCTCTCTTGCCCTCTCTGACCTCCCCAGCTCTCCCCTTCCCTGTTGAACAGGAAAGAACAGCATTGACCACATCCATGGCGCCCCTTGCCTCGTCCCGGTCCGATGGATCCGGCGGCCTCCTTCCCGCGTGGCACTGCGCCAGCCAAGCCGCCGGTGAGCTCCTCCGCCGCGCGCACCCCCTTCTCCTCTCCTTCTATTTCTTTTCCTCCCTCTGTATCTTCTCAGAATGTGTTCCCTCGCCATGTCCTTGCAGCACCATAGCCGCCCGTCTAGTTCGTGTCCCGGCCCCGATCTGGACCCGGATCCCCTCTGCTCTGCCGCCTGGCTGCCAAATCCGTCCCGTTCCGGCCGGTCCCCGCCGAGGCCGCCACGCCGGAGCCGCTGCATCGCGCTGCTGCCCCTGCCTTACCTGTTGTTGCTGCTTCTGTCCTTCAGAACGAACAGAGCCAGCTCGCTCGAGCCGCTCGCCCCGTTGACCACGCCTCCAGGCCCAGCGCGCCCCTTCGCGGCCTGCCAGGCCTCTCCTCCAGCCGGGCCGAAGCCCATGGTGAGGCCACCTCCAGCGCCCTCCCGTTTTTTTTTCGTTGTTGGGCCAGCCAGATTCGGCCTAGTGTTTTTTTTCCTTGCCTGCGATTTTGTCCATTATCCAGTGAATTAACAGTTTTACAGAAAAACCCTCATACTTCATGCATTTAATAACACCACAACTGTGCATCGGTTTAAAATGATTTATATATGAAAAATGCTTAGTTTTTCATCTAGTTTCACAATTTCCAACTTTCATCCATGTTAAATATGTTTAAACTTGCTGTTTGTTTAATTTTGCATAAATGCCATGTTAAAATGCTTTATTTCATAACTATTTAACCGTAACTCCGAATTTAATAAACTTTATATGTAAATGGGGTGGAAAAATGCCTAGTTTAACATGGTCCACTTTATTTTCCTGTTTAACAACTTTAAAATATGTTTTAGGTCAGAACAGTAGCAAATTCATAAATTGCATATGAGGTTTTTCCGGAAATGTTGTTTGTTGTTCCGGCCTCATTTAAACTTGCCTAAATATTTAGTTTACTTTTGTTACACCCCTTGACATGTTTAACAACATTTAACATTGTTGTGTACCTAAACGAGAGCGAACTAAATAACTCGGATGTGGTGTTTCGTCAATATGCAACTCGTTGCATATTGAGCTCCACTTAACTTGTAGTATTGTGTGTTGCGCTTTGCCATGCCATGCCTCATTAAACCGGACATGCATCATACTTGATTGTGCATCATGCCATATTTATGATTGTGTGTTTACCATGTTGTTTGCTTCTTTCCGGTGTTGCTTCTTAGTTCCGGTAACATTGCGTTCGTGAGTATTCGTTCAACTGCGTCCGTTTGTCTTCTTCATGGACTCGTTCTTCTTCCTAGCGGGATTTCAGGCAAGATGACCATCACCTTGGATCTCACTACTATCATTGCTATGCTAGTTGCCTTGTTCTATCGCTATGCTGCGCTACCTATCACTTGTTTACCATGCCTCCCAAATTGCCATGAACCTCTAACCTTTGACACCTTCCTAGCAAACCGTTGCTTGGCTATGTTACCGCTTTGCTTAGCCCCTCTTATAGCGTTGCTAGCTGCAGGTGAAGTTGAAGATTTCTCAATGGTGGACAGGGTTATGTTGGGATATCACAATATCTCTTATATTATTTAATGCATCTATATACTTAGTAAAGGGTGGAAGGCTCGGCCTTATGCCTGGTGTTTTGTTCCACTCTTGCCGCCCTAGTTTCCGTCATACCGGTGTTATGTTCCCGGATTTTGCGTTCCTAACGTGGTCGGGTGATTTATGGGACCCCCCTGACAGTTCGCTTTGAATAAAACTTGTCCAGCAAGGCCCAACCTTGGTTTTACCATTTGCCTCACCACCACCTATACCCTTCCCTTGGGTCGGCCAACCCGAGGGTCATCTTTATTTTAGCCCCCCCCCCGGGCCAGTGCTTGTCTAAGTGCTGGTTCGAACCGAGTAGACTGCGGGGCCCCCTCGGGGCAACTCGAGGTCTGGTTTTACTCGTAGGATGTCTCATCCGGTGTTGCCCTGAGAACGAGATATGTGCAGCTCCTATCGGGATTGTCGGCGCATCGGGCGGCTTTGCTGGTCTTGTTTTACCATTGTCGAAATGTCTTGTAAACCGGGATTCCGAGACTGATCGGGTCTTCCTGGGAGAAGGTCTATTCCTTCGTTGATCGCGAGAGCTTGTCATGGGCTAAGTTGGGACACCCCTGCAGGGTATAAATTTTCGAGAGCCGTGCCCGCGGTTATGTGGCAGATGGGAATTTGTTAATGTCCGGTTGTAGATAACTTGACACCAGATCCGAATTAAAACGCATCAACCGAGTGTGTAGCCGTGATGGTCTCTTCTCGGCGGAGTCCGGGAAGTGAACACGGTTTCTGGGTTATGTTTGACGTAAGTAGGTGTTCAGGATCACCTCTTGATCATTGCTAGCTTCACGACCGTTCCTTTGTTTCTCTTCTCGCTCTCATTTGCGTATGTTAGCCACCATATCATGCTTAGCCGCTGCTGCAACCTCACCATTTTACCCCTTCCTTTCCCATTAAGCTTTGCTAGTCTTGATACCAATGGTAATGGGATTGCTGAGTCCTCGTGGCTCACCAGATACTTCCAAAACCAGTTTGCAGGTGCCGATGAAACCGTGCAGGTGACGCATCCGAGCTCAAGGAGGAGCTCGATGAAGAACTTGCCCTTTGTGTTGTTTCGTTCTAGTGATTAGTAGTGGAGCCCAGTTGGGGTCGATCGGGGACCTTTGTCGCATTTGGGGTTCTTCTTTTATTTTGGTTCCGTAGTCGGACCTTGATTGTATCTGTATGATGTAATGCTTTACTCATGTATTGTGTGAAGTGGCGATTGTAAGCCAACTATGTATCTCTTTCCCTTATGTATTACATGGGTTGCGTGAAGATTACCTCACTTGCGACATTGCTTTCAATGCGGTTATGCCTCTAAGTCGTGCTTCGACACGTGGGAGATATAGCCGCATCGAGGGCGTGACAATCTACCACGAGATCAAGGAGGCTAAACCCTAGAGCTAGCCTATGGTATGATTGTTGTAATGTATGTTGTCTTACAGACTAATGCCCTCCGGTTTATATAGACACCGGAGGAGGCTAGGGTTACACATAGTCGGTTACAATGGTAGGAGATCTACATATCCGTATCGCCAAGCTTGCCTTCCACGCCAAGGAAAGTCCCATCCGGACACGGGACGGAGTCTTCAATTTTGTATCTTCGTAGTCTCGGAGTCCGGCGGACGATGATAGTCCGGCTGTCCGGATACCCCCTAGTCCAGGACCCCCTCAGTAGCCCCTGAACCAGGCTTCAATGACGATAAGTCCGGCGCGCATAATGTTTGGCATTGCAAGGCGGGTTCCTCCCTTGAATAATCCAGAGAAGATCATGAACACCAGGATAGTGTCCGGCTCTACAAAATAAATTCCACATTCCACTGTAGAGAGAATAAAATGTACACCAGTCCAATCTGCTGACGTATTATGCGGCGTGACATCACACCGCTACCAAGCCATCGTTTTTTACTATACCACCTCAGCACGTTTAGCAAAGCGGTTTCCTTGGCACGTCTTGTCGAAGCAGAGATCTTGTTCCCCTTATTCCGGGATTCTCATCAATACGGACGTGGGTAACCCAACCGCGCCATTGATGGTGGTGCTTGGGAGATAAGCGAGTTTTATCAGGCCAGCGGTACACATAGTTTTCGTCCGCCTATATATAAGGGATAAGGATTTACCTTCTCACCTACGCCTTCTTCCTCCTTTGCTTATCCGTCTCTGCGTACTCAAGCTCCAACGCCCAAGCTCGCGCATCTCGCCTCGACCTTCTCCGAATATGTCCGGAGCGGGAGGCAAGTGGTTGGCCTCCACCGTTAAGGAGGAGCACATCACCAAACTGCGCAGCGCCGGATATCTTTCCGGCGATATCGCGCATCGGCTGCCCGACGAGGGGCAGCTCGTCCCTACCCCTGGGCCTCACGAGAGGGTCATCTTCCTTCCCCACTTCCTCCGCGGACTGGGCTTTCCGCTCCATCCATTCGTCCGGGGGCTCATCTTCTATTACGGCCTGGATTTCCATGATCTGGCGCCGAACTTCATCCTCAACATCTCGGCGTTCATCGTCGTGTGCGAGGCCTTCCTCTGCATCCGGCCCCACTTCGGCCTGTGGCTCAAGACCTTCAATGTCAAGCCGAAGGTTGTGAAGGGCACGCAAGCGGAATGCGGAGGCGCCATGTTGGGTAAATTACCCAACGTCCTTTGGCTCGAAGGGGCTTTCGTGGACTCTGTCAAGGGGTGGCAATCGTGGTGGTTCTACATCACCGAGCCGCGCAAGCCCATATGGGCGGCGGCCCCTGATTTTAGATCTGGCGTCCCCACGCAGCTCACCTCCTGGAAAGAGAAGGGCTTGCTGTGGGGCGATCCGAAGGAGGTGACGGGACTCCGAGCCTGCATCCAGAAGCTGGTGAGCAATAAGCTCAGGCTCGTCGACGTGGTCCAAGTCATGCTCATCCGCCGGATTCTCCCATGCCAAGAACGGGCATTCAATCTGTGGGAGTTCAATCCGGAACAACACCAGGCGCTGAGCGGGCGCTTCGATACGACATACGAAGGCGCCTGGAGTGTGCTGTTTAAGGGCGCTGAAGCCCCCGCATCCGCGACGGAAGATCGCGGATTCAGCTCGCAGCATCCGACTGACGAGGTAAGTGATTCAACCCCATTACGGGACACTTTGTAGTAATCGAATTGATTATAAGAGGGTTTCATTCTTTCCTTTCCTTTGACAGGAGTGGATGGAGAAGGCCAAGCAGCTTATCAGCCCGGCTCCCATGCCAGAAGACCCAGTGGACGCTCGTTTAGCAGGGCTGCTGGTTCCGGCACCGCACGTGGTGCCGGAGAAGAAGGCCAAGAAGGTGGCCGCGGGGACTCGAAAGAGTTCCCGCAATCAGGCGTCTGACGACGAGGCATACTCCTCCCCTGAAGACAAGGAGGAGGAGGAGTACTCTCTCCCGGAGGAGGGAGAGAAGAAGAGGAAGGCTTCCCCAATAGGGGAGGCCGAAGGGTCCAAGAGGGGGAGGACTATCCCCCCGGACAGTTTCGCCAACCCCACCGTTGGCGAGGATGAGTGGCCTCCAAGGGCCAGGCGTCCGGCAAGATCGTAAGTATCCGGATCCTTTATACGCAATTTCTTTCGTGTCACGTAGTGTCTTTAATGCCGCATTCTGTCCGTAGTCCGGCCGATGACGATCTCCCCGACTCATCGAGCGGGTCGTTGGCCCCGTCGGATGTGGATTCACTTCCGACTGCCTCTACCCCACGTGCCGACGAGGACGCCGAGGTGGGATCCCAGAGAAGGACCCATCAGGAGGAGGCTCCGGAGGCGCCGTCAGGCAGCCTCCCGGACTTTGCGCCGGACTCTACATCGGAACCCGCAGTGGTTCCAGTGTCCGGCAAGCGGCCCCTTCGAAAGAAGGGCAAGACCGTGACACCGGCGGCCTCCGTCCAACCGGAGGCGCCGGATAACTTGTTGGAGGCGCTTAAAGGCGCTTCCATCGAGGAAGAACACCGCACTATCATGAGTGCGGTGATTCGAAAGGTTCAGCTCGCCAAAAGCGGGCTGACCGAAGCCTGCAGCAGCCTTCTAACAGGCTTTGAGGTAAGAAGTTAAAATTATGTAATTTAATACCGCATAGACAGTAGCCCCTGATGCTCAGTTCGGTGTTCGGAAAGAAAAGCCGGACTGAGGATCTACAAAGATATGCGCAGGGTTGCTTAACATATGTCAATATGGGTTTGCAGGCTGCGCTGCTGACCTCTGCCGCACTATCGGCGGAGGTCGACGTGTTGAAAAAGGATCTCGAGCGGTCCGAGCAAGAGCTCGGCCATGCCAAGAAGCAGCTCGAGGACAAAGAAGGTGAGTAACACCACTTTGAATGGTTACCTTACAGAAAAGGATTTTGGTTGCAATAAAATTAACAAGGATAATATGGGTATTGCAGGGGCCACGAACGAGGTGGCAGCCCTAAAGGAGGCTGTGTCCGCGGCCGAACGCAGTGCGGCCGCGGAGCGGAAAGAGCTATGTATTATCCTGTGCGCGGAAACTTTGTTCATGTGCGCTTTGAGCAACGCTTTTTTAATTTAAAATATTACCTTCTGTGCGGCCGTTTATAAAATCTGAGAGATGGCAAGTCGTTGGCTTCAGCCCCCAAGCCACGAGTGCTGGGGTGTTCGGGATAAACTTGAGCACTCTTGTTCCCATTGTTGGGTCCATCGAGGGAGGCGCTCAACACAACGAACAAGGCAACCGGACTTATAATGCTTGAACACTCTCACTTAGCCATAGAATTCTATAATTTTAAATTTCGGCGAAGCCCCTGGTATTCGGAAGACCGAATCCGGGGCGCTATCCACACCTTCGTCGGACATTGTCCGGAACTTCGCTCGAAGCGGCGTGAGTCTTTAAGGACCCGAAAAACCTCTCGAACAGCGACCAGTCTCTTGCCTTATCATGCCGGTCAGTTTTAGCTTTCTCCACTGAGGCGCTCGCCCGGATCAACCGGGGCGCAATCGCAGTGGTTCTCCCAGTGCCACCTTAGCCGACAGAACGGAACGTAAGGCATAAAAACGTGGGAGCCGGGCAAACCCAACTATTGACCCAAGACATGATTCGGAGCCGATTCATATAGTGCTATAAGTTCGGGGTGCCGCACTTATGAAAGTGTTCGGACTTATCACACCATAGAGTGGGGAACATAAGCCCCTGGCATATTAGGCCGTACCAAAATATACGGGCGCAAGATGTCATATAATGAGCATATATATATAAAAGGTAATGCAATTGCAATCAAAAAGGTGCTGCATTATTTATGAAAGAAAGTCTGCTAGGAGAGTGGACTGATACAAATAGTGCGGTAAGCAAGGGATTTGGACTAAGTAAACATGTCCCCCTCCAGGGGTGAGCTGCGGACTTGGTGTATATAATCGAATTTAATGCTCGTAATTGAGACCACCTGAGTGTTCGCCGCAGCCTTCTTTAGTCCCTGACTGTTGCATCATGAGTTCGGCAGGTTCGCCGCCGGACAGGGCTTCTGGTTAACGGAGTCCTGTGTACATAAAAGAAGGAAAATAAAAAATAAAAAAAGGGGGGCACACTTGCGAGCCCCCGGTGTGGTCGAACCGCACTCTGGGTCCATTGCGATCGTGCCCCCTCCCCTGTGCCCATGGTATCTCCAAAGCGTAATGATGTACGCAGAGTGTTATTATTGCGATCATGCGCGGGCGAGGGTTGGGGCCGCATTGCTACGCATGCTCTGATCGCGCCAGGTGGTCTTGGTTGGTATTGCTTCAGGCGCGTTTTGCTATATCCGGCTGTTTAACGGCCGGACTGGAGAATTGCCTTAAGAGGCTACTCTGTACTTCTGCCGCGAGAGCAGCTGTATGTTCCTCCGTTCGGAGGAGCGTTCCATATTCCCATTGACCATGATGACTCCACGAGGGCCTGGCATCTTGAGCTTTAGGTATGCATAATGCGGCACCGCGTTGAATTTTGCAAACGCGGTTCGTCCGAGAAGAGCGTGATAGCCGCTGCGAAACGGGACTATGTCGAAGATTAACTCTTCGCTCCGGAAATTATCCGGGGATCCGAAGACCACTTCCAGTGTGACTGAGCCTGTACGGTCGGCTTCCACTCCTGGTATGACACCTTTAAAGGTTGTCTTTGTAGGTTTAATCCTTGAGGGGTCTATGCCCATTTTGCGCACTGTATCCTGATAAAGCAGGTTCAGGCTACTGCCGCTGTCCATCAAGACTCTCGTGAGGTGAAATCCATCGACGATTGGGTCTAAAACCAATGCGGCGAATCCGCCACAATGCGGCGAATCCGCCATGGCGTATGCTGGTCGGATGGTCTCTTCGATCGAAAGTGATCGGACAAGAGGACCATGGATTGAACTTCGGGGCGACTGGCTCCACCGCATAGACGTCCCTTAGTGCGCGTTTCCTCTCCCTCTTGGGTATATGGGTCGCGTATATCATATTCACCGTCCGCACTTGTGGGGGAAAACCCTTCTGTCCTCTATTGTTCGGCGGTCGGGTCTCTTCCTCGTCGTCGCTGGTTAGCCCCTTCTCATTGTTTTCGGCAATTAACTTGCCGGCCTGCTTGAACACCCAACAATCTCTATTAGTGTGGTTAGCTGGCTTTTCAGAGGTGCCATGTATCTGGCATAAGCGGTCGAGTATTCGGTCCAAATTGGACGGACCCGGAGTGGTTCTTTTGAATGGCTTCTTCCGTTGACCGGGTTTAGAGCCTCGGAATCCGGCGTTGACTGCCGTATCCTTCTTGTCGTCGCTGTTAATGCGGCATTTGTTTTTGTTTCGACGTGACCTGCCGTTGTTGTCCTTAGTATCCGGACTGCCAGAATTTTTACTGGTTTTTCTTTGTCAAGAACCGTGTCCAGAATTGTCTGGCCGATTCGTCTGGCTGCTGAATAATGTGGCTTTGGTCATCGGCGTCTGGGGGTCGCACATACGTGCCCTGGAAGTTGTCGAGGAATGCAGCTTCCAGGTCTTCCCAGCACCCAATTGACTCTGCGGGCAAGCTATTTAGCCAATGCCAAGCTGGTCCTTTAAGTTTGAGTGGTAGATACTTGATGGCATGGAGATCGTCGCCGCAGGCCATATGGATGTGGAGAAGATAATCTTCTATCCAAACCGCGGGGTCTGTTGTGCCATCGTAGGATTCGATGTTTACGGGTTTAAACCCTTCAGGGATTTGATGATCCATTACTTCGTCAGTGAAGCATAGCGGGTGTGCGGCGCCTCTGTATTGAGCAATATCGCGACGCAGCTCGAGAGAGCGCTGTCTGTTGTGCTCGGCCCGGCCGGGGTTATTGTATCCGGCGCGACGGTATTCGTCGTGGGTCGTGGGGCGCCCACGTGATCTGTAGATGGATCTGGATTGTCTTGCTTTGTCCTCCAATATATCTTGCAAGTCCGGCGCGTTCCCTCTTGGCTTCGTACTTTTGGAGCGATGCCGGGGTACGGTCTTGGCTGGGGGCCTGGATGCCTCTCTGTCACGCCCACGGGGTGGTCGGTCAGCCATATCGTGCGTTGGTGATGGAGGTATGTATGCTTCCTCCTCTAATCGAGGGAGCAGCTTGCGTCTTGGGTAGCTTTTGGAGGGGCGTTCGAGTTTATACTCTTCGGCCGCGAGGACCTCGGTCCATCGATCGGCCAGCAGGTCCTGATCAGCTTGAAGCTGTTGCTGCTTTTTCTTCAGGATGTTTGCTGTGGCGATAAGCCTGCGCTTGAAACACTCTTGTTCGACGGGATCCTCGGGTACGATGAATTCGTCATCGTTGAGGCTTGCTTCGTCTTCGGAGGGAGGCATATAGTTATGATCCTCAACCTCTTCGTCTGCCGCCCTCTCGTGAGGGCTTGCTTCTGCATCCTCCTGCGCTGAGTCTTGCTGGAGGGGATTGTCTTCGGCACTCTCTGGGGTATTATTATCTCCTGTGCCGGAATCTCCATTCTTGCAGTGGCGGGATTTAGAGCGGCGCCGCTGACGCCGGCGCTTGGGCTACTTCTTTAAAGAGTCCGCCTCCGCTGCTTCTTCGCCGTCCCCGTCTTTTGGGGTGTCCACCATATATATGTCGTATGACGAGGTGGTCTTCCAGTGCCCTGTAGGCGCTGGTTCCTGTTCGTGTCCGGCATCGTCGTCCATAGTGTCGATGTCGTCGGAGTCGTAGTCTAGCATGTCGGTTAGATCGTCGACAGTGGCTACAAAGTGGGTGGTGGGTGGGTTCTGAATTTCTTCGTCGTCCGTACCCCAACCATCCTGGCCATAGTCCGGCCAGGGCTCTCCTGATAATGAGAGGTGCTTTAGTGAATTCAGGATGTCGCCAAAAGGCGAGTATTGGAAGATGTCCGCGGCGGTGAATTCCATAACCGGCGCCCAATCCGATTTGGTTGGTAGGGGCGTGGGAGGTTCGGAGTCCGGCAAGGAGTCCGGCACCTCGGAATCACGAGTTTTGCGAGGGACAAGATCTGTGTTCGGCTCCATCGACGTGGAAGTTGAAGCCCCCGAGGCGGTGTCTATCCACCGATCCTCTATCCGGGCAATCGGCTCCGGACTAATGGCCGGAGCGGATTCGTGTGCGGCCACCAAGGCACTGTTCGGCGGCAGAGCTAGATCATGCCCATCGCAACAGTGCGGCGCGCTTGACTATGGCTCGGGTTCGTCGAAGATCAAGTCTCCGTGGACATCGACCGTGAAGTTTAGGCTTCAGAATCTGACCTGAAGGCCAGGGGCGTAGCTTTCGATCTGCTCCAGATGGCCAAGCGAATTAGCCCATAGTGCGAAGCCGCCGAATACGAAGATCTGTCCGGGGAGAAAAGTCTCACCCTGGACAGCGTTGTTGGTTGAAGATGCCATCAAGCCTATCGGTGACGACACAGAGGAACTCTCAATGAAAGCACCAATGTCGGTGTCAAAACCGGCGGATCTCGGGTAGGGGGTCCCGAACTGTGCGTCTAGGCGGATGGTAACCGGAGACGAGGGACACGATGTTTTACCCAGGTTCGGGCCCTCTCGATGGAGGTAAAACCCTATGTCCTGCTTGATTAATATTGATGATATGGGTAGTACAAGAGTGGATCTACCATGAGATCAAGGAGGCTAAACCCTAGAGCTAGCCTATGGTATGATTGTTGTAATGTATGTTGTACTATGGACTAATGCCCTCTGGTTTATATAGACACCGGAGGAGGCTAGGGTTACACAGAGTCGGTTACAATGGTAGGAGATCTACATATCCGTATCGCCAAGCTTGCCTTCCACGCCAAGGAAAGTCCCATCCGGATACAGGACGGAGTCTTCAATCTTGTATCTTCGTAGTCTTGGAGTCCGGCGGACGATGATAGTCCGGCTGTCCGGATACCCCCTAGTCCAGGACTCCCTCAGTCGCCTTTACATAACACTCATGTGTGCGAGACAGCAAGAGGCCAACTGCGTGCGTGCGCCTCTTCTCTTTGTATATGTACTCCACCGTTTGTCTGGTGTCCAAAAAATTATAATAACTACTAGCAATGTGCCAATGTGTTGCCACACGATCAAAGTAGATTAATACATATTCACCTATTTGATAGAAAAAAAGTCTAGTTTTGAAATACGTATATCACTAAAAATATGTTATGTTTCACTCAAAATATATTCCTTTGGCGGTTTTGATGAGATAAGGGAGGAATGTTGTTGGTTTCAAGATTCGAGAAGTGTTATATGTCTAATTTCTACTCTTACTAGCAAGACGCCCGTGCGTTGCTGTAACACCCGGATAATCATGCTACAGTAATCCCCGTTAAACAAATGCCATGTCATCTATATTACTGTTGCTAATTAAGTGGTAGTTCAAAAACATTGCAAATTCAAAAATGAATTAGTGACAAACACCCAAAGTTTTCAAAAGTCAAAACAAAAATGTTCGGGGGGTGCCAAATATTGCATAGGTAATTATGGTGAAGTAAACACATTTTTCGAAAATGCCTAAATACTTTAAAATGAAATAAAACAGAAAAGAAAATAAATAAAAAGAAAAGGTGAAAATAAAACAAAAGGAAACGAACCCCCCCTCTGTTGGACCAGACGGCCCAGCTAACCCAGTCGGCCCGGCCTGCCTCCCCCTGCCGCCTCCCTTCCCCGTTCCCCCGACCCGGGTCGGAACAGGGGCGCGTCCCCGCCGCACCCTCTCGTCGGCGACGAGGCGAGGATAAGGCCGCCATGCCCCGCCTCCTCGATCCCGCCTCCCACTCGCCCCCACTCTCGCCTCGGTTCCTGCGCCTCTCCCACTCCCCTCCAGATCCACCTCGCCCTCTCCTTCCCCTCCGCATCCGACCGCCACCGCCGCCATGGCTCCTGCCTAGCCACGGCCACCGTGCCCACCTCGCCGCCCCACGGTGTCTCCAAGGGCCGCCGTTGTCCGCTACTTCGACTGTTGGGACCCGTTGGAGACCGGAGCCAATGCAACGCCCCCGACGCCGCCATCTTCCTCCTCTGCTCCGACAAGCTCGGCCGCCGTTCTTCACCGACTCCGACCGCGCCCCTGTAACTACTAAACCCCCAAGGGCCACCATGTGCGCCGCTCGGTGAGCCCCGCTCCCTCCCCTCTCTCTCTCGTCGGTGTTCGCTAGTTGAACGCGCCGCCCCCAACTTGCCCGAGCACGTCGCCGCCGCGCTCGTCGCCGGCAGCCGTCCGGTGACCATTTGGTCCCGGGCTCGAGCCGTTGTGCTCGCAGGTGCACGTAGGCCTCACCCCGTCCTTCTGTTTTCCCAATAGCGCGCCGCATCGCCGTTGCCGTTACTCGCCCGAAACGCCCCGCCGCCGGCGACGTCGTGCTGCTCGTCTCCGGCCACCTCCGGCCGGTCCTAGTAGACGCGGCATCGACTCCCCGTTCGAACGCAACCCCCCGCGTCAATTTTGGTGGCCTGTAGCCAAATCCTGCAGCCTCCCGTGCGCCGCCGCTGCGTTTTGCCTCGCCGGCGACCATTGTGGCCACCCCCGCTGTCATGCTTCCCTCCATCGGACGCGACGCGAAGAGGCCATTCCAGAGAGCCTGGCCGTGCCCGATTTGGTGCCGCGTAGGAGAATTCCGACGCACGCCGGCGTTCGGCCGCTGCGCACAAGCTCGCCGGAGCTACTCCGGCGGCTCCGCTGAGCTGGCACACCGGGGCCTACCCCTGGGTCACTGCCTGTGGGCCTGGGGGCCCCAACTGGCCATGTTGACCGAAGTCAACTACGCTGACATGGCAGCTACTGCCACTGACATGCGGGCCCCATGCCATAAAACGAATAAAAACAAATAGATAATCTGCTAATTAATTAAATTAATTAATTAAAACCTAATCTCTCACTAATTACTGGGCCCCACCTGCTAATTAACCCAATTAATTAGTCCAAAACCCCCCTGTTAGTGCCCTGTCAATGACATGTGGGTCCCACTGGACCCACCTATCTGGTTTGACTGGTCAACCGACCAGTAGACCTGCTGACTTCACTGTGATGTCATGCCTGCGTCATCATGCACTGTTCTGGATAATGTTGGATATAAATAATTAAAATCAGAAAATGATTAAATCTTTAGAAAATCATATAAAATAATCCGTAACTCGGATGAAAATACTTTCTACATGAAAGTTGCTCAGAACGACGAGACGAATCCGGATACGCAGCCCGTTCATACGCCACACACCCCTAGCATAGAAAACAGGCAACTTTCCCCCTCCGATTCATTTGTCCGAAAACGTGAAACACCGGGAATACTTTCCCGGATGTTTTCCCCCTTCGTCGATATCACCTACTACCGCGATTGGGCACACCTAGCATCGTTACTTGTCATGTCATGCATTGATATGCATCTGTTTGCATGTTATTCATTGTTTCTTCCCCTCTTCTCTCCGGTAGACTACGAGACCGACGTTGCTGCTGCCCAGTTCGACTACGGAGTTGACGACCCCTCCTTCTGCCAGAGCAACCAGGCAAGCCCCCCCCCCCCTGATCACCAGATATCGCCTATTCTTCTCTATACTGCTTGCATTAGAGTAGTGTAGCATGTTACTGTTCGGTTACTCCTATTCTGTTGCATAGCTTGTCATTGTTGCTACAGTCATTGATACCATACCCGCAATCCTAAATGCTTAGTATAGGATGCTACAGTCATTGATACTATTGGGCCGTGATCACTCGGGAGGTGATCACGGGTATATACTACACATATATACATACTACAGATGGTGACTAAAGTTGGGTCGGCTCGAGGAGTACCCGCGAGTGATTCACGGATTGGGGGCTGAAAGGACCGTTGTCCCAACGGCCCTTTGTGAGGATCTTTGTGGCGGAGCGACAGGGCAGGTTGAGACCACCTAGACGAGAGGTGGCCTGTCCCTGGTCGACGTTCGCGGTTGCTTCATAATAACACGCTTAACGAGATCTTGGTATTTGATCTGAGTCTGGCCACTGGCCTATACGCACTAACCAACTACGCGGGAAAGATATGGGCACTCGACGTCGTGGTATCAGCCGAAGCCTTCTTGACGTCAGCGATGGAGCGGCGCGCGCCGGATTGTACTGGAATGTCTGCTCTTGTATTAGGGAGGTTAGGTCTGCTTTCGGTCGCCCTCTCAACGTGCAGGTGTGCAATGGGCGATGGGCCCAGACCCCTGCGCGCATAGGATTTAGACCGGCGTGCTGACCTCTCTGTTGTGCCTAGGTGGGGCTGCGACATGTTGATCTTCTGAGGCCGGGCATGACCCAGGAAAGTGTGTCCGGCCAAATGGGATCAAGCGTGTTGGGTTATGTGGTGCACCCCTGCAGGGTAGTTTATCTATTCGAATAGTCGTGTCTCTCGGTAAAAGGATGACCCGGAGTTGTATCTTGACCTTATGACAACTAGAACCGGATACTTAATAAAACACACCCGACAAGTTCCATAGACAACCCGGTGATTGCTTTTCCACAAGGCGATGAGGGGAGGATCGCCGGGTAGGATTATGCTGTGCGATGCTACTTGGAGGACTTCAATCTACTCTCTTCTACATGCTGCAAGACGGAGGTTGCCAGAAGCGTAGTCTTCGATAGGACTAGCTATCCCCCTCTTATTCTGGCATTCTGCAGTTCAGTCCACTGATATGGCCTCCTTACACATATACTCATGCATTTTTAGTGTAGCTCCTTGCTTGCGAGTACTTTGGATGAGTACTCACGGTTGCTTTGCTCCCTCTTTTCCCCCGTTTTCCTCTTCTTCCCGGATGCCGCAACCAGACTTTGGAGCCCAGGAGCCAGATGCCACCGTCGACGACGACTACTACACTGGAGGTGCCTACTACTACGTGCAGGCTGCTGACGACGACCAGGAGTAGTTTAGGAGGATCCCAGGTAGGAGGCCTGCACCTCTTTCGATCTGTATCCCGGTTTGTGCTAGCCTTCTTAAGGCAAACTTGTTTACTTATGTCTGTACTCAGATATTGTTGCTTCCGCTGACTCGTCTATGATCGAGCACTTGTATTCGAGCCCTCGAGGCCCCTGGCTTGTATTATGATGCTTGTATGACTTATTTATGTTTTAGAGTTGTGTTGTGATATCTTCCCGTGAGTCCCTGATCTTGATCGTACACGTTTGCGTGCATGATTAGTGTACGATTGAATCGGGGGCGTCACAAGTTGGTATCAGAGCCGACTGCCTGTAGGAATCCCCCTTCCACACTCCTTGGCCGAAGTCGAGTCTAGTCACTTCAAAACTTTTACTAACTTGGCTTGTGCCTTACGGGCCCACGTCGCCATTGGGTGGTATTAGGATCTTTTACTCCTCGACCTTTACTCTGGGGCTCTGAACTCTCTCCTACTCGGGTTAAACGAATTTACTAACTCTAACATTAGGATCCCGTTACCACGTTCACCCCAAAGTTGGATAAGCCATAGTTATTCTGTAGGATAGTATTTTGAATAGTACCCGCATTGTCATTTGACTCCATTGAAACATCTTTGTTTTCAGATGGAACCCACGAGGCAGGTCGTGCGCCACACGGCGGCCATTGGTGCCTCAAGATCACCGGCTATGCTAGCTGAGATGATGACCTATCTAGGTTATTGCTGGCACCTTGAGTACACCGTCTATGAGGAGTACCAGGACTTTAACCAGGAGCAGTACCGTGCCATCGTCCACCTCTACTCTCGAGAGTATGACTCCACTAACGTGCTGCACACCGCTCATGGAGTTGGAGTGACCATCGAGATGGCAGTTCACGATGTTGCCTATGCTGCTCTGACACGTCTTCATGGAGAGTATCGGGTGTTGGACACTTCCCCTTTCAGGCACATTGCTATCGCATCCGACATTGGTGCGGAGGGATACTACACTGTTGCCTACTCCACCGTCACCCGAGAGCCCTTCCACCATCAGAGCCTAGTTCTGCATGCTGATGGGTTGGGACGAGCTAACCGAGCTCTTCGCCACGAGTTGAACACCACTTATCAGCACCTTTACACGGCTCTAACGTTGTTGCACCCCTTTGTTCTGTCTAGACAGCTGCCGCGTTCTGCGATCTACCCAGCTAGGACTGTGATGCCCGACGGTGTCGGTTGGCCAGAGGTGGGAGGCTACTCTCCCGCACTTGGTCCTCTTCTGCCACCTGAGCGTCGGGTTCTACACCAGAGTATCTGCGGCCCCCAGGCCGCTGACGTGGACTATCTGTTGCCTCACTACCAGTTGTTAGGCTACGACTACCTCCATAGTACCTCCTGGGACTGATGTAGTCTTGCTTATTAGTATTAGATGCATTCGCCGCGAGCCTGCGTGCCGCCTATGATGACTTAGTCTATGTACTGAACTCTGTGTACTGAACTCTTATGACTTCCGACCCCTTTTGTAAGTTATGCCGACTACTATGTAGTATCTGTCGTGCTCCTTTCATTATGCATGTTTCATCATGAATGATTCTTGTCTATGCAAATTTCTCAATGCTGAACTACCCCTGTTATATATTAGCGGGATGGTTAGGCCAGCTGGTCGTGGTCGTGGCGACAACGCCCCACCACCGCCTGAGTACATGGCTGGTATGGTCCAACAGCTCGAGATGAATCGCCAGTTCATGGAGAATATGATGGCTCAGTTCCCTCGCCCCAATATGAACGAGCAGCCAGCCCAAGTGACTCTGCAGGATTTCATGCGCCTCAACCCAACCGTGTACCGCAGCTCAACTCAGCCGCTGGATGCTGATGACTGGCTCCGTGACATCACCTATGAGATGGAGTCTGCTGATGTAGCCCCTGCCCGCTATGTCACCTTTGCTTCCTTCTTTCTGAAGGGACCCGCAGCTCAATGGTGGGACAGCCACAGGCGTACTCTGCCAGTTGGGACAATCATCACCTGGCCAGACTTTCAAGCTACCTTTCGTGCCCGCTTCATTCCTCAGGGGATCATGGATAGGAAGAAGCGTGAGTTCCGCAACCTCACCCAGGGTAAAAAAACTGCGGAGGCTTATCAGTGGGAGTTTCTGGACTTGTCCCGCTATGCTGAAGAAGACATTGCAACTGATGCACGCAGACAGGAGAAGTTCCGTGACGGCCTTCAAGCTTACATCAAGCTCGCACTTCTAGTGCATGACTTTGCCGATTTCGCCACCTTGGTGAACAAGGCCATCAATGTCGAGACTGGTCTGCAGGAACACCAGAGCTCTCACAGGCGCAACCGTGACACGGGCTCATCTTCGGGCCCGCCCTCGCAGAAGCGTAAGATATGGATCCCGAACAGCATGTACCGTCCACATGCACCTGCCCCAAGGCAGACCTATGCTGCACCTTGTCTGCCTCCTCCACCATCTAGGCAGCCAAGGCTTCCAGCTCCACCACCCCGAGCTCCTGCTCCCACTCCCAATAATGGTCTGTGCTTCAGGTGTGGTCAGCCAGGACACCGTGCTAGGGAATGCAACCAGAACCAGAATCAACTAGCCCTTCCAGCAGCTGGTCATGGTAACAACCAGCCCCGCAACAACAATGCCAAGTCTTATGGCCGTGTTCATGCCAACCACGTTGATCTGAACGAAGCTCAAGACCAGCCTGCTACTGTGATGGGTACACTCCTCGTAAATTCAGTACCAGCATCCGTTTTATTTGATACAGGAGCATTGCATTCATTCATGTCAGAAGATTTTGCATTCATGCATGGCATTAAAAGTGAAGACATGAACGCTTCGCTATTAGTACACACCCCTGCGGGCCAATGTCGAACCTCCATGATTTGCAACAACGTCCCCGTTAAAATCGAAGGACTAGAATTCCTTGTCTCTCCCATCGTACTGAAGTCCTGTAGCATTGATCTCATTCTGGGAATGAATTGGTTAAAAGCGCATACTGCTTCTATAGTTTGCGCCACTAAGACCGTCCATCTGCTACACCCTTCTGATGAAATAATTATCTACAATGCTCATCTGGTTCAGAATGCCAAGGCCAGGCTTTATGCCTTGAACGCATTGAATGCTGCACCCCTCGAGGGCATTGAAAACATTCCTGTCGTTCGCGAATTCCAAGATGTCTTTCCTGAAGAACTTCCAGGGATTCCCCCTGCTAGAGCTGTTGAATTCATCGTTGACTTAAAACCAGGCACCACTCCTATAGCCAAACGACCTTACAAGATGCCGCCGCATGAACTCATTGAGCTTAAGGAGGAAATCGACAGATCTCTTCGAAGTGGTTTCATTCGCCCAAGTTGCTCTCCTTGGGGAGCACCTTCTCTCTTTGTCAAGAAGAAGGATGGGACAAACCGATTGGTCCAAGACTACCGCCCTATTAACCAGGCTACCATTCAGAACAAATATCCTCTTCCTCGGATCAATGATCTATATGATCAACTGGCTGGTTCGTCAGTGTTCTCTAAACTCGACTTGAGGTTGGGTTACCACCAGATCCGTGTTCGTGAAGAAGATATCCCGAAGACCGCGTTTGTGACTCGCTATGGATCATACGAGTACACCGTCATGTCTTTTGGATTAACCAATGCTCCAGCCACCTTCTCTCGTCTGATGAACTATATCTTTATGGAATACCTCGACAAATTTGTCGTGGTTTATCTGGATGATATCCTTGTATATTCCAAGAATGAAGAAGAACATGCTGAACATCTTCGTCTTGTTCTGGAAAAGCTTAGAGAGCATCAACTCTATGCCAAGTTCTCCAAGTGTGAATTCTGGCTTCCCGAAGTAACCTATCTTGGGCATGTCATCTCTAAGGATGGTATTGCCGTCAACCCTGAACGAGTTCAGGCTATTCTCGATTGGACTCCTCCGAAGAATGTCAAGCAAGTCAGAAGTTTTCTCGGACTCGCCAGCTATTGCCGTCGATTCGTCGAGAACTTCTCCAAGATCGCTAGACCTCTGACTAACCTGCTTCATAAGGGCGTCAAGTTTGAGTGGACAGAAAAGTGTCAGGAAAGTTTCCAGGCGCTCAAAGACAAGTTGACTTGTGCCCCAGTGCTTGCTCCTCCAGATACTAAGAAGGACTTTGTCATTTATTGTGATGCTTCACGTCAAGGCCTAGGTGCGGTCCTAATGCAAGAGCGCAAAGTGATTGCTTATGCCTCTCGTCAATTGCGCCCTCACGAAGAGAACTATCCAGTTCACGACCTCGAGCTTGCTGCTGTTATCCATGCACTGAAACAGTGGCGACATTACCTTCTCGGTAATCGTTGCGAGATCTTCACCGACCACCAAAGTCTGAAGTATCTGTTTACTCAACCAGATCTGAACCTCCGTCAGCAGAGATGGATGGAGATTGTTGCAGATTTTAACCTGGGTATTTCGTATACCCCAGGCAAGGCTAATGTAATGGCTGATGCCTTGAGCTGCAAGTCTTACTGCAACCACCTCCAGGTTCACAAAGTTCAGCCCTTGCTTGTTGAAGAATTCAGAAAGCTGAACCGCCATATTGTTCCTCCTGGTGCACTCGCTCCCCCTCCTCCGGAGTTTCACAAGATGAACCTCCACGTTGTTTCCTGTGGTTCTCTCAGTACCATAGTTGCTAGACCAGATCTTGTGGACACCATCAAATGGATACAGAAATGTGACGATGAAGTCGAGAGGATTAAACGTTATCTCGCAGAAGGAAGGCCCTCATTCTTCACTGTTGATGACGCAGGCACCTTATTATTCAAAGGTCACCTAGTGGTACCAAGTAAGAGGGAAAACCTGAATCTGACTCCAAGGGTTATGAAAGAAGCTCATGATACACCTTTGTCTATTCATCCCGGTAGCACCAAGATGTACCCGGACATTCATCAAAGATTCTGGTGGTCTAATATGAAGCAAGATATTGCTTGTTATGTTGCTGAGTGTGACGTTTGTCGTCATATCAAAGCAGAGCATCAAAGGCCTGCTGGAACTCTGCAACCTATCTCTATTCTTGAATGGAAATGGGACCATGTTGAAATGGACTTCTCACTGGATTCCCCAAATCGCAGAAAGGTAATGATGCTATTCTTGTCGTCATTGACCGGCTTTCTAAAGTTGCACATTTTCTGGCTGTCAAGGAAACGATCACTGCTAGTCAGCTGGAAAACCTCTACATGTCCAGAATTGTCTCGCTTCACGGTATTCCATTGGTAATCAGTTCAGACCGAGGCAGTTTATTCACTTCAAGATTCTAGGCAAGTTTCCAAGAAGCTATGGGGACTCATCTGTCTTTCAGCACTGCTTTTCATCCTCAGTCGCAAGGGCAAGTTGAATGTGTCAACCAAGTTCTCGAAGACAAGCTTCGAGCTTGTGCTATTTCCTTCGGCAAGAAATGGGAGGAATCTCTCCCGTATGCCGAGTTCACTTATAATAATAGCTATCAAGCTAGTCTAAAGATGGCCCCCTTCAAAGTGTTATATGGACGAAATTGCCGAACCCCTCTGAATTGGTCAGAAACTGGGGAACGTCGACTCTTCGGTCCGGATATTATCCAACATGCCGAAGAACAAGTCCACATTATTCGCAAGAATCTCAAGACTGCTCAGTCACGTCAAAAGAGTCAGTATGACCGTCATCATAAGGACATGGTCTATCAACCTGGCAAAAAGGCTTATCTTCGAGTTACACCAATGAAGGGTGCTCACTGCTTCGGGATCAAGGGCAAGCTAGCTCCTCGCTATATTGGTTCATTCACTATTCTGGAAAGGCGTGGAAAAGTGGCATATCAACTGGAACTTTCGCCGAACCTTTCTCAGGTTCACGATGTGTTCCACGTATCACAGCTCCGCCGTTGCTTCAAGGACCCAATCCGAGGAGTGGATCATGAAGTGCTCGAATTGCAACAGGACCTCCCCTATAAAGAGCATTCGGTTTGCATTCTCGACCAAGCTGAATGCCGCACACGTCAGAAGGCAATCAAGTTCCTCAAAGTTCAGTGGTCACACCATTCTGAAGATGAAGCCACTTGGGAACGTGATGATCGTCTGCGCGAAGAATACCCCGCACTATTTCCTTCTACCACCTAAATCTCGGGACGAGATTTCTTGTAGTGGAGGAGATTTGTAACGCCCGGATAATCATGCTACAGTAATCCCCATTAAACAAATGCCATGCCATCTATATTACTGTTGCTAATTAAGTGGTAGTTCAAAAACATTGCAAATTCAAAAATGAATTAGTGACAAACACCCAAAGTTTTCAAAAGTCAAAAGAAAAATGTTCGGGGGGTGCCAAATATTGCATAGGTAATTATGGTGAAGTAAACACATTTTTAGAAAATGCCTAAATACTTTAAAATGAAATAAAACAGAAAAGAAAATAAATAAAAAGAAAAAGTGAAAATAAAACAAAAGGAAATGAACCCCCCCTCTCTTGGACCAGACGGCCCAGCTAACCCAGCCGACCCGCCCAGCCGGCCCGGCCCAGCCGGCCCGGCCCGCCTCCCCCTGCCGCCTCCCTTCCCTGTTCCCCCGACCCGGGTTGAAACAGGGGCGCGTCCCCGCCTCACCCTCTCGTCGGCGACGAGGCGAGGATAAGGCCGCCACGCCCCGCCTCCTCGATCCCGCCTCCCACTCGCCCCCACTCTCGCCTCGGTTCCTGCGCCTCTCCCACTCCCCTCCAGATCCACCTTGCCCTCTCCTCCCCCTCTGCATCCGAGCGCCACCGCCGCCATGGCTCCTACCTAGCCACGGCCACCGTGCCCACCTCACCACCCCATGGTGTCTCCAAGGGCCGCCGTCGTCCGCTGCTTCGACTGGTGCAACCCATTGGAGACCGGAGCCACCGCAATGCCCCCGACACCACTGTCTTCCTCCTCTACTCCGACAAGCTCCGCCGCCGTTCTTCACCGACTCCGACCGCGCCCCTGCAGCTATTAAACCCCCAAGGGCCACCATGTGCGCCGCTCGGTGAGCCCCGCTCCCTCCCCTCTCTCTCTCGTCAGTGTTCGCTAGTTGAACGCGCCGCCCCCAACTTGCCCAAGCACGTCGCCGCTCGCGCTCGTCGCCGACAGCCGTCCGGTGACCATTTGGTCCCGGGCTTGAGCTGTTGTGCTCGCAGGTGCACGTAGGCCTTGCCTCGTCCTTCTGTTTTCCCAATAGCATGCCGCATCGCCGTTGCCGTTACTCGCCCGAAACGCCCCGCCGCCAGGGACGTCGTGCTGCTCGTCTCCGGCCACCTCCGGCCACGCCACCGGTCCTAATAGACGTGGCATTGACTCCCCGTTCGAACGCAACCCCCCGCGTTAATTTTGGTGGCCTGTAGCCAAATCCCGCAGCCTCCCGTGCACCGCCGCCGCGTTTTGCCTCACCGGCGACCATTCCGACCACCCCCGCCGTCGTGCTCCCCTCCACCGGACGCGACGCAAAGACGTCGTTCCAGAGAGCCTGGTAGCGCCCGATTTGGTGCAGCGTAGGAGAATCCCGACGCTCGCTGGCGTTCGGCCGCTGCGCACAAGCTCGCCGGAGCTACTCCGGCGGCTCCGCTGAGCTGGCACACCGGGGCCCACCCCTGGGTCACTGCGTGTGGGCCTGGGGGCCCTAACTGGCCACGTTGACCGAAGTCAACTACGCTGACGTGGCAGCTACTGCCACTGACATGCGGGCCCCATGCCATAAAACGAGTAAAAACAAATAGATAATCTACTAATTAGTTAAATTAATTAATTAAAACCTAATCTCTCACTGATTACTGGGCCCCTCCTGCTAATTAACCCAATTAATTAGTCTAAACCCCCCTGTTAGTGCCGTGTCAATGACATGTGGGTCCCACTGGACCCACCTGTCTGGTTTGACTGGTCAACCGACCAGTTGACTTGCTGACATCATTGTGATGTCATGCCTGCGTCATCATGCACTGTTCTGGATAATGTTGGATTTAAATGAATAATTAAAATCAGAAAATGATTAAATCTTTAGAAAATCATATAAAATAATCCGTAACTCGGATGAAAATACTTTCTACATGAAAGTTGCTCAGAACGACGAGACGAATCCGGATAAGCAGCCCGTTCGTCCGCCACACATCCCTAGCATAGCAAACACGCAACTTCCCCCCTCCGGTTCATCTGTCCGAAAACGTGAAACACCGGGAATACTTTCCCGGATGTTTTCTCCCTTCGTCGGTATCACCTACTACCGCGATAGGGCACACCTAGCATCGTTACTTGTCATGTCATGCATCGATATGCATCTGTTTGCATGTTATTCATTGTTTCTTCCCCCTCTTCTCTCTGGTAGACTACGAGACCGACGCTGCTGCTGCCCAGTTCGACTACGGAGTTGACGACCCCTCCTTCTTGCTAGAGCAACCAGGCAAGCCCCCCCTTGATCACCAGATATCGCCTATTCTTCTCTATACTGCTTGCATTAGAGTAGTGTAGCATGTTACTGTTCGGTTACTCCTATTCTGTTGCATAGCCTGTCATTGTTGCTACAGTCATTGATACCATACCCGCAATCCTAAATGCTTAGTATAGGATGCTAGTTTATCATCATTGGCCCTACATTCTTGTCAGTCTGCCTTGCTATACTATTGGGCCGTGATCACTCGGGAGGTGATCACGGGTATATACTACACATATATACATACTACAGATGGTGACTAAAGTCGGGTCGGCTCGAGGAGTACCCGTGAGTGATTCACGGATTGGGGGCTGAAAGGACCTTTGTCCCGACGGCCCTCTATGTGGATCTTTGTGGCAGAGCGACAGGGCAGGTTGAGACCACCTAGGCGAGAGGTGGGCCTGGCCCTGGTCGATGTTCGCGTCTACTTCATAATAACACGCTTAACGAGATCTTGGTATTTGATCTGAGTCTGGCCACTGGCCTATACGCACTAACCAACTACGCGGGAAAGATATGGGCACTCGACGTCGTGGTATCAGCCGAAGCCTTCTTGACATCAGCGACGGAGCGGCGCGCGCCGGATTGGACTGGAACGCCTGCTCTTGTATTAGGGAGGCTAGGTCTGCTTTCGGCCGCCGTTGCAACGTGCACGTGTGCAATGGGCGATGGGCCCAGACCCCTGTGCGCATAGGATTTAGACCGGCGTGCTGACCTCTCTGTTGTGCCTAGGTGGGGCTGCGACGTGTTGATCTTCCGAGGCCGGGCATGACCCAGGAAAGTGTGTCCGGCCAAATGGGATCGAGCGTGTTGGGTTATGTGGTGCACCCCTGCAGGGAAGTTTATCTATTCGAATTGCCGTGTCCCTCGGTAAAAGGATGACCCGGAGTTGTACCTTGACCTTATGACAACTAGAACCGGATACTTAATAAAACACACCCAGACAAGTTCCACAGACAACCCGGTGATCACTTTTCCACAGGGCGTCGAGGGGAGGATCGCCGGGTAGGATTATGCTATGCGATGCTACTTGGAGGACTTCAATCTACTCTCTTCTACATGCTGCAAGACGGAGGCTGCCAGAAGCGCAGTCTTCGATAGGACTAGCTATCCCCCTCTTATTCTGGCATTCTGTAGTTCAGTCCACTGATATGGCCTCCTTACACATATACTCATGCATATGTAGTGTAGCTCCTTGCTTGCGAGTACTTTGGATGAGTACTCACGGTTGCTTTGCTCCCTCTTTTCCCCCGTTTTCCTCTTCTTCCCGGATGCCGCAACCAGACTTTGGAGCCCAGGAGCCAGACGCCACCGTCGATGATGACTACTACACTGGAGGTGCCTACTACTACGTGCAGGCTGCTGACGATGACGAGGAGTAGTTTAGGAGGATCCCAGGCAGGAGGCCTACACCTCTTTCGATCTGTATCCCAGTTTGTGCTAGCCTTCTTAAGGAAAACTTGTTTACTTATGTCTGTACTCAGATATTGTTGCTTCCGTTGACTCGTCTATGATCGAGCACTTGTATTCAAGCCCTCGAGGCCCCTGGCTTGTAATATGTTGCTTGTATGACTTACTTATGTTTTTAGAGTTGTGTTGTGATATCTTCCCGTGAGTCCCTGATCTTGATCGTACACGTTTGCGTGCATGATTAGTGTATGATTGAATCGGGGGCGTCACAGTTGCACAGAACATCAAGATCTTGTGGGAGAAAAGGATGAACGAGGGAAGGCCTTATCTGCAAATGTGGTGAAGAGTGCGGGTAAATTGCCATATTTTCCTTCCTATCCGTCAGATATAAATCGGACGACCTCCAGTACAAGATGGCAGGCCCAGCATCATCACCAACTCTATTGTTATCCCTACTCTTATAAAAAGCATTGTCAGTGATGATCGTGTGCCTGCCATCCTGCAATATAGGCCGTCCGATCTATATCTGACTGATAGGAAGGAAACTATGGCAATTTTGCAAAAAGATACCCACACCCCTCTCCACATTTGCAGATAAGGCCTTCCCTCGTTCATCCTTTTCCCCCACAAGATAAACTAATCATACAAATGCATCTTGATGTTCCGTGCAACGCATGGGCATCTTGCTAGTTGTTGCAAAAAGCCCATGTGTGTGTGAGAGAGAGGGAGAGTGGAGGAGGATGGAGTGCATGTGTGACAGACACAAGGAGTGTGTGTGCAATAGGTATCAGCTTAAAATGAGGCGATAGTGTGTGTGTGTGCACGATCGAGAGGGCGTGTCTCAAGAAGGGAAGAAAAATCTACATAGATACAAGGAGCGGGAGAGAGACATGTATGCGATAGTGGAAGCACGAGTGTGCGGGTGTATACACCTATCTAGAGGCTATCTAGTCGATAAATGTTTGTGAGAGAAATACGAGTCGGGGTGTGAAAGCGACACTTTTGTGTGTGTGAGAGAGAGACGGTAGTCGGGAAGGGGAGTGGAAGCAGGAGTTGTGTGTGTGTGTCTGTGAGAGAGAAAGAGAGGAGACGGTAGTCGGGGTTGTCTGATCGGTAAACAAATGAATAATGTCAGTCTGGGATGGAGACGAAAAGGAGACCGCAACAAATGTTGTGTCTACAGGAGAGAGAGAGAGAGAGAGAGAGAGAGAGGGAGAGAGAGAGAGAGTAATTTTAGTGGTATGAGTCATATGTAGAGACATATAGGGTGTGTGAGAGAATCCCATAGAGAGAAAGACAAAGTGAAAGACGAGTGGAGACTGTGTGTGTGGCATTGAAAAAGAAAGCTTAGGTACCGAGTGATACCTGAGAAACATGAAGTGAGCGTGCGGGTGAGCTGGAGAAAAGAGAGTGATAGCTACCTGAAGGAGCATGCATGCGAGAGAGATGGGCGTGAAAGGAGTGAACAAAAAAGGGATTCAAATATTTGAATTCGAGATGATGATACATGTAATCTATACTCGAACCAAAATTGATCTATCAAACATGCATACTCATATGAATTCACGCACATCTATGTTATTTAACATGTAGATATTACTGATCCATACATTTTAGTAGAACATAATTTGGTTAAATTTTTTTGAATTCAACCTTAAGAATTTGAGATTGTTGTATTTGTAAATCATATTATACATATAAAGGAGCAGAATTCTTTGTTGTGCTTTTGAAAGTATATGTAAAAAATGATGTATATAGAATGTAATTCCAATTGAAAATGGATCCCGCCCGAAAAAAATTATAATACAAACGGGATTCGAATTGAGTTGGCACGGTAAACGTGCACTCTGCAAAATTTGAACGAAGCGGGGAAAGTCGCAGTAACCGCCCGAAACCAAAATCTGCGAGATGGAAATTACTACTGCCTATCCCTGCCATGCTGCCGGAGTAAATGACCACGGGTAGCCTAGCCGGCTCCCCCTGGCTCTTCAAAAAATAATAGGCTGATCAAGCCTTCAAGCACCCAAGACACGGGGCCGCCTTCCCCCGACCGGCTACCCCACAAGCCGACTACCGGAAGGCGGCCCGGCCCTAGAATCCCCATAAAGAAAGCCGCGAGAGGGCCGACTCCAAGAAGCCGGCCACGACATGACCGACTCCAAGAAGCCGGCCCCTCATAGGCGGCCAAGATCGTGCCCTCAAAGTCTGCACCCACATAACGGAGATGGGACGGGGCGTGGCAACAGTGAAGCCTGCCACCCCCGAATCCCGGAATATGCATCGCTACAGTACGCCGTACGGGACAGCCACGACCCGTCCAGCGCGGCACTGTTGCCATGCTGACCATGACGTCACCCATGACAGGCTGTCAGTACGGGCCACAGGCGGCGGGCCCCTTCTGTCAGAGAGATACCCGAAGGCGGCCACACTTCCCCTAGTCAGCCTGGGACGTAGCCGGCTCTCACCAGCAGGCTCGCTCCCTCCCTCAAAGTATGCGCTCCATTAAGGAGACAAGACAAGGTAAGGCTACAATGAGAGCCCGCCAGGCGGCGGCACTGTAGCCATGCTTACCTCGACAAAGCCCTCGTCATCAAGAGTGATGCAACAGTAACCAGCCCCCCGACAAGACCCCCAAGCGGTGGGACCTACCTGTCGACCAGGAGGCCGGCAGCCGGCGGGACCCACCAGTCGGCGGTCCCCATCAGTCGGCGGAGAAGCCGGCAAATGTAGACACTGACGGCTGGGCCCGCGCCTAGCCGGATTACCATTGTACCCCTGGGGGTAGGCCTATATAAACACCCTAGGGCACCCATGCAAAGGGTTGGACTTTGATAGTTTTGGACACAACTTTGAGAGGAGAAGAGAGCTAGCCTTGCCCTTTCTTCCTCCTCTCACCAAATAGCTCAAGGAGCCTCTTGTAGCCACTTGTTGATCTAGTGATCATGTGGAGACCCCGCAGAGCAGGATTAGGGGTGTTATCTCCACGGAGAGCCCCGAACCTGGGTAAGATTCGCCGGCGTGCATGTCTTCGCCTCATCCCGTTTGCAGGCACCGATGATGTCTTATTGGCTCCCACAATGATAAGCCATCTGTTGGCATATGTCGCACCTACCACCCGACATTTGGCGCCCACCATGGGGCAAGGTGCACCGTCGTTCGGAGACCTGTTCTGGACGGGAACCCTTTTCCTCCCCCGCGAGCGTAGCCAGCCCGACACGCCCGATGGCACTTGCCCCGACACACTGCGAGGTGTCGACGACGCCTGCACGGCGAGCTACCTCGCCGTTCTTCTTGGCGAGGCTCGCATCTCCGACGAGCCCGCATCCAACGCGGGCACCGGCTGCCCCGAGATCTGCCTTGTCGGCTTCCTCGACTAACTCCACGTCTCCGGCGAGCCGACTGTGGATTTGGAGTCGGTTGGTTCCATCGACCCGATGCTTGTCGACCCCGACACGGCATCACTTGACGCTTTCCGCACCAACGTGGTGGTCTTCGACGATCCTCTCCCTCGAGCCGCACCGAGGTGCTGGTCATCAGCCACGGTGTCACCTCTGCCAAGAACGCCCACGACGCCCTGCAAGCGGCACTGCATGACCTGTCCGCTCCCATCCCGGCCGATGCTGACGCCGAGGCGCTGGAGGCACGCCGCCTTTCCCTCATTGCGGAGGGCCAGAAGCTAGCCACCATGAGACGCCTCACTGAGGCTCACCAGCGCGAAGTCGAGCGCCGCCTTTGGCATGCCGCCTCTCGACGGGCCAAGCCGGGCCAGCATCTTCCAGAAACGCGGCGCGGCCATCATCGACATGCTGGGAGCAGAACGCCCAGTCTACGCCACGCCTCTCGAGAACCTACGCGCTGCCCAGTCGGTCGTAGACGAGCTGAGTGGAGTGGGGGGCGACGAGCTCCCCTACATGACCAGACGCATCCAGCAGCTGATCGACGCGGCTGCAAAGCGGCACGAAGCCGGCGTCCGCGCAGAAAGCTATCCCCCACACCGAGAGCACGGCGCAACATCACGTACGCCGACTGCGGGCGGAGCCCGCACAAGGCAAGAAAAGGAGCCGGCTGCTAGTCGCAGTCGGACTCGAATCACCATCGAGCGCGACGCAGAAGGCCGCCCTCGAGCTGTGGAGCGACGAGGCAATCCACCTCCGCCTCCACCTTGTGGGGAGAGATACCCCACCGCGCCGCCTTTCACGCATCCGACTCTCAGCGGCCAACTAGGTTGCCGCGAAGGAGTCGGCGAAAACGATGCCCGCCACCGGATCGACCGCCTAGCGCATTCCCTGGCGTTAGAAGAAGATGATGATGTCGGCCCGCCTTGCTTCGGCCCCCGCATCCGCGACGAGCCCTTCCCCAAAGGGTTCTTGCTCCCAAGAGACACGCCCAAGTAAACGGCTCCGTGAAGCTGGAAGATTGGTTGATCGACTACTCCACCGCCGTTCGCATAGCAAACGGCAACAAGCGCATTGCCGTGAAATATGTCCCCCTGATGCTCCAAGGCACGGCGTGCACCTGGCTCAATAGTCTCAAGCCTTACAGCATCAACAGGTGGCTAGACTTCACTGAAGCCTTCATTCGCAACTTCACCAGTACCTACAAGCGGGCTCTCAAGCCCCGACAGCTCTCCTTGTGCGTTCAAGGGCCCAATAAATCAACTCGCGACTACCTCACGCGTTGGGCCGAGCTCCGCAACTCCTGCGAGGGGGTGCACGAGGTTCAGGCCATAGAGTACTTCACCGCCGGTTGCCGAGAAGGCACCCTCCTCAAGCACCGACTCTTCTGCGACGAGCCGACTACCCTCGACGAGCTGCTAGTCATTGCGGACAAGTACGCCACAGCCGACTCCTCAATGAAGACCGAGCTCCGAGTAGATGCCTCCAGGAAGGTGCTTTCTCCGGCTCCCAAGACGCCGACTGGAGACTCCAACCGACGCCCGTACTAGAACGACAACAAGCGCAAGGCTCCTATGCCGACTTCCACCAGTCGGCAAGGGGCCACAGTCGAAGACGAACAACCCGAAGGGCGGCCCGCGCCCAAGAAGCAGAAGGGCGGCAGGCCGGCTTGGCAGCCGGCTTTCTCCTACGAGCAAGCCCTTGATGCCCCTGCAAGTTCCACAGCGGCGCGAAGGCCTCCAACCACACCACTCGGAAATGCCATTGGCTCACGCGAATCTCCAAGGGTGAAGGACTGGTGCCGCCTCCGCCTGCTGGTCAGCCGCCTCCGGCTCCTCAGCAGTCGGCCGCTCGGCCAGCAGTCGGAGCTGTTCAAGATGAGTTCCCCAACGAGCATGCCGCCTACGTCATCTTTACGAGCCAGCCTGAAGACCGGCGCAGCCGGCGCCGACAACACCAAGAAGTCAACGCGGTCACCTCCAACAACCCCGCGTTTATGCACTGGTCAGAGAAGCCTATCAGTTGGAGCCGGGCCGATCACCCAGAGGTTATGCCGTCTCTCGGCTCCTATGCATTGGTTTTGGACGCCACCCTTGTGACGGAAAGGCAAGTTGCCCGATTCTCCCGCGTATTGATAGATGGCGGGAGCAGCATCAACATATTGTACCGTGACACCATGGAGAAGCTGAATATCAAGACAAAGCAGCTCATGCCGAGTCGGACTATGCTCCACAGAATCGTACCCGGCCTGTCCTGCTCACCAATCGGCAAGATCAGGATAGATGTTCTCTTTGGAGACAAAGATCATTTCCGTCGAGAAGCAATATGGTTTGAAGTAGTGGATCTGGAGAGCCCTTACCACGCATTGCTTGGCCGGCCTGCTCTGGCCAAGTTCATGGACGTGCCCCACTACGCCTACCTCAAGATGAAGATGCCGAGTTCCAAGGGCATCATCACCATAGCCGGAGACTACAAGAAGTCCTCTGAGTGTGCCGTAGCTAGCAGCCGGCTGGCCGAGTCCCTTGTGATTGCCGAAGAGAAGAAGATGCTGGACCGAGTCGTGGCCATGGCCGGCAAGCAGCCGGCCTTGTCCCCCGACCCCAAGGAAGATGAGGCTCAATGTTCTTTCCAGCCGGCCAAGGAAACAAAGAAGATACCTCTGGACCCGGAGCACCCGGAGAGGCATGCTGTCATGGGCACAGGCCTAGACAGCAAATAGGAAAGCGAGCTCGTCGATTTCCTCCGTGAGAATCGGGACATATTCGGATGGTCTCCCAAAGACATGCCGGGTATTCCGACGGATTTCGCCGAGCACAAGCTACATGTCCGATCAGACGCCAAGCAGGTCAAGCAGCCCATGTGTCACCTGTCAGAAGAGAAGAGAAGAGTAGTCGGAGAAGAAATAGCCCGTCTTCTGGCAGCCGGCTTCATTATGGAGGTGTTCTTCCCTAAGTGGCTTGCCAACCCGATCCTGGTGTTGAAGAAGAACAAACAATGGCGCATGTGCATTGACTACACCAGCCTCAACAAAGCCTGCCCCAAAGATCCTTTTGCTCTACCAAGGATTGATCAAGTGATAAACTCCACAGCCTGATGCGAGCTGTCGAGTTTCTTGGATGCTTACTCAGGCTACCACCAGATAAAATTTGACCCAGCTGACCACCTGAAGACCGCCTTCATCACACCATTCAAAGCTTTCTGCTACCTGACTATGACATTCGGCTTGAAAAATGCCGGTGCCACATTTCAGCATTGCATGCAGAAATGCCTCCTTAAGCAACTCGGCAGAAATGCCCACGTCTATGTAGACGATATTGTGGCAAAGACAGAGAAGCGCGGCACCCTGCTGGAAGACCTCAGAGAGACCTTTGAAAACTTGCGCCGATTTCAGATCAAGCTCAACCCCGAGAAATGCGTGTTTGGAGTACCAGCCGGCCAGCTCCTAGGCTTCCTGGTCTCCGAACGCGGCATCGAATGCAACCCGGTGAAGATCAAGGCCATAGAGAGAATGGAGATTCCTACCAAGCTGCGAGACGTCCAAAAGTTTACCGGATGCTTGGCCTCCCTCAACCGTTTCATCAGCCGGCTCAGAGAAAAGGCTCTTCCCCTCTACCGACTCATGAAGAAATCCACTCACTTCGAGTGGAATGACCAAGCAGACCAAGCTTTCCACAAGCTGAAGAAGATGCTGTCCATGCCGCCTGTCTTGGCGGCACCGACTGAGAAAGAGCCCATGCTCCTTTACATTGTGTAACACCCTAAAATTTAACCAGGTTTTAGTTATTAAAATTTTGCCAAGAGTTTAAAATTTTTGCCTGCAAGAATATATCTGTTGATTTCAAAACTTTTCTTTTAATATTAAGGAGTTTTTCCCAAGTGGATCCTTCCAAAACATATTGGACTTATTTTCCCTCTCATTTAAAAACATCTCTCAATCAGTAGATTTATTTATTAAATTATTTCACCCTGAGCTTTATTCATTAAATGACTTGTTTTAAAATTTGGAGCTCTTTTTGAACTACAACCATTTGATGTATTTATCTAAAAATCCCACCAAAATTTGGAGATGTCATGTGATACTTTTAAATCACTTTTATGCAAAAAGATATTTCATTCATTGGATATTTTGAGTTCTACACCAAGTTTCCAAATCTGGTCCAGTGGGCAATTTTACACTACAACCTATTTAAATATTTCTTTAAAACTTCTACCAAAATTAGGGGAGGTCAGTAGGAGCATATTATTCCACTTTGTGCAAAAACCCATTTATGTTCTTTGAAAAATTTGAGTGAATCATCCTCTTTTGCATTCTGGTCTAACTTGATGATTTGTACTGCAACCATCTTCTAACTTGCTCCTTTACCCATGAGCTTTCTCCTGCTTTTACTACACCTTACCAAACCCCTAATTCCAAGAGAGTAAACCCATTGGAGTAGTTTTAGTCCATGAAACCATATACTTTTCTTTCTGACCAGATTTGGCTTTCTCAAAGTTTTGCACTGACAAGTTTCTAAATTCGGCCAACTAACCTTACCACCATCTCATGCTTCTAAAGAGACTTTGATCTGAAGATTTGGGCCACCCCAAGAGTTGCCTAGATGCCATTAGCATTTTGTCAAACACCTGGTGTGCATGGCCAGTTTTGACATGATTTTGTCTTTGCATTGTGACCTTGCACCTCTGGGCAAACCAACATGTCCACTAATCTCCTAGGGGACACTAGCCTAGACCTGCTAATCCCTAGCTCCACCCTAGCCGCCTAGCATGCTCTGGCATTTCACCGAACGCTTGGCGTGCATGCTCTGGGCACGCCCAGAGCGCGCGTTTTGCACGTGTGTGCGCTCGGGTCGCCGCGTCGCGCCCCGGCCCTTGCTCGCCTACAGAGCCGCACCCCCCGACCTCATCCGCTCGCAGGAACCAGCCAAGCCACCCTGGCAGCCTACAGCGCCGCTGACAGAACTTTTTGGCGGCACACCGGCGACCGCAGCGCGCCTCTGCCGCGGTCGGCGCTGCCCAAGCCACCCCGGCTCGCCACCTGCCCCCTTGAACAGCTCAAGCTCATCCGCAGCCTTGTCCGTAAGCCCTCGTCGCCGCCACGACGCCCTGCGGCTATAGAAAGACGGTCGCCGACGAGCTCATCCGCGGCCGCCACTGAACCGACCTTGTTGCTCTATAAAAGGAGGCATCCGAGCACGTTGCGTTCACGAGGCAACCTCAGCGTGCTCCCATAATGCTTCTGTGACCGCCAATCAACCCAGGAAGGCCTCCTTCCCCAGCTCCGGCAACCACAGCCGCCGCCATGGTCCCGGCCGTTCCGGCGTCACTAGAGCCTCCCCTCTCCACTCTCTCCACCAGGAACCCCCACATCCTCCCATGAGCCTTTTCCCGTACTTGATTTTGATCGGGAGCCATCGCCGCCACAAAGTCACTTTGCTCCCGAAGCCACCGGTCGCCGCGAAGCTCGCCGCCGGCGATTTCCTCCACCTCCGACGACCCTACGACCACCGGGAGGACCTCCGCTGATCCGCGGATCCATCCCCGCCCTCAGCTCCCTGCGAGGAACCGCCGTTCGCCAGCGACGAACGCCGGAGCCGCGCCTCTGCTCGGGCAGAGGAAGAGGAGAGGGAGGAGACTAGTCAAACCTGACTAGTGGGCCCCCTGGACCCACTGTTAGTGACTCCTCCCGTGCTCCACGCTGGATAAGTGGAGGCGTAAACCCTCAAGTACGCCTCCTCTGCCCAAAAGCGTAATCTCGTTTGAAACGTTTTCTTTTTCTGTTTTTATTAAAAACAGATTTTGACCAAATCTTTGACTGGCTATATCTTTTTAATTAAAACTCCAAATGAATTAATTCTTTTTCCTACCTCTCTCAAATATTGTCTAGTTTATTTTCAGATTTATTTGAAAAAAAATTCAGAACAACTTTTTGTGTTGTTTTTATTTTGTGTGTTAATCCATTTATATTGCTAAAATAGGATTTTTGAAGAGAGGAGAAATATTTCAAGAGTTTGAAATGCACCCTGCCTTCCCGTGACCTGAAGGCAAGCATTCTGAATCCCGGCATAATATTTTTGGTGTGATCGTTGATACATTTATAACACCACCGCATTTCGAAGGACTTGTTATTTCATGTGGTATGATCATATGCATGAGTGCATGTTAGTGATTTCCATGCTGTTGGAAATGAACACACTTGTGACGATAATCACCCTCATGTGCCTTGCATGCATACCGGCAGGAACCCGGGAAAACCTCTGCCTTGGGTAGGCATGAGTTTGTCGCCGGTCTCCGTTGGGACGGTTATGTCTGGTATGGCATGGTAAGGTGATATGAGCGGTGACTCTGTTGGTTGAGATATATTTGTTATGCTAATCATGCAGGGAATACTTAAACCTCCTGAGTCGACCGTGGATCGAGTCTTGTTCCAGTAACCCCCATACTTGTTTCGTACTACCACTCGTCTCTACAGCAAGTAGAGTACGGTTCAGTAAGTTGTCAACCTCTTTCTAGCACACACCGTACACAGAGGCCAGGGTGGAAGATACCGGTTGTAGCTGGTAGGCAGGCCACCTGGTCCGGGGGCATGGGTGTTTCCGGTTGGGACCGAGAGGGGGGCACCCCTTAGAGCGCGCGGTATAAATTTGATCCCATGCTACGCGAGGTTGTAGCCTCTCCACTTAGAGTTTTGCTTGACAGGTGTTGTGGGTGATTCCAGACACTGGTGAGTTAAGCTGGTGTGTGCAAGTTAGGTGTGTTTTCAACAAAAAGACCGTAGACGAAATTAGTCCCGATGGACTAAAGAAATCCGTTACTCGTGGGTAAAGAGTACACCCTCTGCAGAGATTAAACCTATTCGAATAGCCGTGTCCATGGTTAAGGATTACAGTCTGGGATGGGTCAAGTGTCGGTCTTAGTGTCGATCTTCGGAGGTGAAACTGTTAACCAGAAATGGAATTACCACTTATGACTTGTGATAATAATTATTATTATTATTATTGACTAACCCGTGATATTATTGTTATTATCGAGTATCTCTGGGATGGTTCTACCTCCGGGATATTCACTATGATTGTTTTTTAAAGCCCTTTATGTGGTGTCGCTCAAACGCCTGACTGTGGCATTTCTTTTAAAGCCCTTTATGTGGTGTCGCTCAAACGCCCGACTGTGGCATTTCTTTTAAAACCCTTTATGTGGTGTCGCTCAGACGCCCGACTGTGGCATTTATTTTAAAGCCCTTTATGTGGTGTCGCTCAGATGCCCGACTGTGGCATTTTCTTTTAAAGCCCTTTATGTGGTGTCGCTAAGACGCCCGACTGTGGCATTTCTTTTAAAGCCCTTTATGTGGTGTCGCTAAGACGCCCGACTGTGGCATTGCTTGTTAGTTATTTCATAAATTTTAATACTACTATGTTATTGCATTTTTATAAATAACTTGCTTGCACGCATCAGAGTTTCATTTATCTTTTGTGACTGACGTCATGAGCATAAAATATTTTCAGCACATCATTGTTATATTATACATGTATTCATAATGTTTGCGAGTACATTCAAAGTACTCACTGGCTTGTCCCTGGTTATTGTCTTGGCCAGATTTTCTTGCACGGAGAGGAGCGACGCGATGACAGCCCCGGAACCTAAGGAACGGAGATAGCAGCCTCGCGGAGATAGGAGTTAGCCTGGTCAGCT
The DNA here is from genome assembly GCF_018294505.1 of Triticum aestivum. Classification (NCBI taxonomy): domain Eukaryota; kingdom Viridiplantae; phylum Streptophyta; class Magnoliopsida; order Poales; family Poaceae; genus Triticum; species Triticum aestivum. Next base: position 94,310,355 of record NC_057801.1, read on the forward strand.
GTTCCTGTGGGAATTGGAGTCCCATAGACACTGATGATCCACAAACCGCTTCCGCCATCAACCACTAGAAACCATTTGTTGTACTCACAGGCCAGAATGGTCTTGTACTGCATATTTTGTATTTTGCTTGGAATTTCTGTATCAAGTTGGAGCCTCATCAGCTAACAGTAAATCCCAGGGCTGATGAGCACGACGGTCTTTTCTAGAAATTTATACCCGGAAAACCGGTCGTGACACATTGCCACCACTAGCCGGGTGGTCAGCACCGTCATTGTGCTTCAGCGCCCAGAAGAAGGCCGAGCTCAGTTAGTCCAAAGACCAGTATATTATCTGAGTGAAGTGTTGTCCACCTCGAAGTAGAACTACCCACATTATCAGAAGATGTGCTATGGTGTGTACTTCGCCGCCAAAAAGCTCAAGCCCTACTTTCAAGAGCACCCCATCACGGTCGTATGCATTGCCCCGCTCGCCGAGATCATAGGCAGCCAGGATGCATCCGGCCGGGTGGCAAAATGGGCCATTGCGCTAGCTCCTTACACGCTCTTCTACCAACCTCGCACCGCCATCAAGTCCCAGGCATTATTGGCCGACTTCCTCGTCGACTGGGCCGAGACCCAGTACCTGCCGCCTGCCCCCGACTCCACTCATTGGCGGATGCACTTCGATGGATCCAAGATGCGCACCGGCTTGGGAGACGGCATCGTCCTCACCTCTCCCAAAGGCGACAAGCTCAGATACACACTGCAAATCCATTTTGCCGCCTCCAACAACATGGCCGAGTACGAGGCACGCATACATGGGCTCCGGCTAGCCAAAGAACTCGGCATCCGCCGGATCCTGTGCTATGGGGACTCGGACATGGTAATCCAGCAATCATCTGGCGACTGGGATGCCAAGGACGCAAACATGGCGAGCTACCGCTTCCTCGTTCGGCAGCTCAGCGGATATTTTGAAGGATGCGAGTTCCTCCATGTGCCACGAGCCGACAACAAGCAAGCAGATGCCCTGGCACGAATAGGCTCCACCCGACAAGCTATACCAACCGGCGTCTCACGCCTCCTCAAGCCATCTGTCAAGCCGTCTCGAGAGTCTGATTCCATCTTCGTGCCACCTGACCCCAACACAGTCGGATCCGGCTTGGGGAGCCAAGCAGGCGGCTCAGGGACTTTGACAGGCGGCTCGGGGACTACTGTAGTCGTACCCGGCCCGGGGACTTCAGAACCCGGCCCGGGGACTACTGCAGCCGGCCCGGGGACTACTACAGTCGGCCCGGGGACTGCATCGACACAACAGGTGATGGCCGACTCCAACTCTTCCCCACCCAGCCCACCCGCCCGGGTCGCAGTAGCCGTTTTAATAGTAGAAGAAGTCATAGCTCCATCATGGGCCCAGCCCATCCTCAACTTCCTAGTAAACAGAGAGCTGTCGACTGACGAGATCTCGGCAAGACAAGTCCAACGCCGAGTCGGAGCATACACAATAATGAACCGAGAGCTCGTTAGGTGCAGTGTCACTGGAGTCTTCCAGCGCTGCATCGAGCCAGAGAAGGGCATAGCAATCCTCAAGGACATCCACCAAGGCGAATGCGGCCACCACGCAGCCTCGAGATCACTCGTCGCCAAAGCTTTCCGTCATGGATTCTTCTGGCCGACTGCTTTGGATGACGCCAAGGAATTAGTCAAACACTGCAAAGGGTGCCAAGTTTTCGGCTCCAAGCAACACCTGCCAACTTCTGCACTCAAGACCATTCCCCTCACTTGGCCCTTTGCCGTCTGGGGATTGGACATGGTGGGCCCATTCAAGACAATGTGTGGCGGCATGACACATCTGCTTGTCGCCGTGGACAAATTTAGCAAGTGGATCGAAGCAAAGCCGATCAAGAAGCTGAATGGGCCGACTGCCGTGACATTCATTGTAGATATTACAACTTGATATGGCATACCACACAGCATCATCACCGACAATGGCACAAATTTTGCCAAAGGAGCACTGGCACGTTTCTGCGTGACTCAGGGCATCCAACTGGACTTAGCGTCTGTTGCCCATCCGCAGTCAAACCGCCAAGTCGAGCGAGCAAACGGCCTCATCCTCTCTGGCATCAAGCCCCGACTGGTCGTGCCACTGGAGCGTTCGGCCGGCAGTTGGCTCGACGAGCTGCCAGCCGTCCTCTGGAGCTTGCGCACTACCCCGAACAAGTCAACCAGCTTCACCCCTTTCTTCCTTGTATATGGCACTACTAGGAAAAGGCATGCTAGTGGCGCACCAGTTTTGCCTTCTAATGGCGCACTACTGGTGCGCCACTAGCATCACGCCATTAGAATTAAATTCTAATGGTGCACCACTGGTGCGCCATTAGTATCTGGTGTTCTAATGGCGCACAACCTAGTGCGCCATTAGTATTGCCAACAGTGCGCCATTAGAATTCCTCCCAGGGGGCCATATGTACCCATGTGCTTTGGCATACTAATGGCGCACCAGTGGGTGATGCGCCATTAGTGTGATTATCTCAGTGCGCCATTAGTGTCTTGTGTGCTGCGCCACTAGTATGAATATTAGGGACTTTTTTCTTTTCTGATATTTTCACGGGTTACAAAATATATTATTGGACAGAATTTAGACAACACCACGCAACAACAGCAGATTCATCGAATACAATAGAAGATTAGTCTCTGAATACAAATCATCATATTAGTCTCCGGATTCAAAAGACCGAACAAATATAGAACATTACAAGTCTCGAGACCGCGAGTAGCGAGTTTGTCTTCACATTACAAGTGGATATCGACCATCTAAACTACCATCACATAGAAGAGAGTTGTGGTCATCACGATGAGCATCATCGCGATCAAACTGGTCTTCATCCGGTTCCTCCAATGCTCCCTCCCCTCTCCCACTAGATAGCGGGCGTATCTAGATTCGGCCTCCGCCCTAGTGGTGTACCCTTTGTAACTGTTACTGCTGAAACGGTGAACCTGTCTCCGACACTCCTCCCAGTCGTCGTAGACTCCGGGAACCTTACCCTTGTACACGACATACGATGGAATCTCTATGCACAAGCCAAACAACAGACAATACATAAGAAATATGTAAGTATGCAACAAAAGGATCGGAAGATAAAAGCAAGACATTAATAGCACGATTCATGGTCCTACTAATAAATAGCATCGATTACATCTAAGTTGAACGACTGTCCAAACCAAAGAGACATACGAATTCATTAAAGTTTAATTACAACATGAGCCAATCAATGTTTCAGAACTACACATCACTACTTTCGACTCGACTCATCGGACAGGAGCGTGGATGAAGCCGCCGTATGTCGCGATGGTCATGAAATCGCGGTCGTTGTCACCCTGCATTTGTAGCATTCCATCTATCTCATTGTTGGACAGTTGATATCTGAGGAAGAACTGCCCCGACGTATGAAGGACATCTTGATGGATGATGTCCGCAAAGTCCGACTGGATGCGAAAGAATTGTTGTCTGAGGTCCGCGTCCTGGATTGCCGACAAGTTCACGGCCCAATCTTTGAGATTATCTGGTAGCAGAAGTTGATGATGGTCCCTTACGATCGCCCGCATGTGATGGAGGGCGTAGTAGGCATCCTTCTGACCGCCAGGCGGCTGCTTGACGCAGCAGAACTTCGTATTGTGTGAGAACATGTGCTTGCCGTACATACGAACAGTCCTGGTGAAGGTGCCTCCAGATTTGGCGTAGCCGGGGAGAACATCATCAAGAACTTTCTTGAGATTTGTGTAGTCTATCTTGGAGTTACGGTTCGGGTCGAAATACGTGGCCATGGAATATTTCGGGCTTAAGAGGATGAGTGTGCAATGTGTGTCACTGCACAGAACACGGAATGTTAGAAAAAAAAGAACGATCGAAATCTAAGAAGTCATATGTTACGGGGCGGTTAAGGGATGACTTACTCGGGAATGTAAGCCACAAGGAAGTTATCCTTATCTGGGTTTGCCAGAATGACGCCTTCGAGGTGTGAACTCGCAACTTGGCGGCCCCCAACGCTGCTCAAGTGCTTGGCACGCATGTAGAAGGTGTCGACTATCACGATGTTCGGGGTCTTGTCTCTAATGATCCGCACCTCCATACTCAGCGAAAACAGCCGAACGAAGGTGTAGTGCAGCGGATGAAGTTTAAACATAGCAAAGATGTCATCAAACCGCAGGACGATCGTACCCCCGATGTCGCCATCCACAAAGCCCTTGCCCTCTGGCACCTTGGCCACGAAAACCGGGTATGCCACATCCTTCTCTCTGAGATGCCGCTTCTCCAAAGAAAGAACACTGTCGTGCAGACTCCGCATAGCACCGGTTGCAGCATTCAGCATATTTGGCGGTAGCATCGCCCTACCCGCCACATGCACCCTCCTCGAGATATCCTTAGGTGAAGGTGGCCCGTCCTGAGCACTGATCGAACTCGGTGCCGGCTGGCTCGCACCGACGCCCTTGTTAGTCTTTCGTTTCCGTCCCTTCTTCTTGATCTCCTGTAATGGGACCGAGTTCTACTCACAGACCGCCTTCTTGAGCGTGTTGGTGCTGATAATATTTCGCACCTCAGCTATCTGAGGCTCGGTGAAGGCGGGAGCTGGAGGCGTCTCCTGAGAACTGAACGCCAGACGACGCCTATTGCAATTGGATTTCTCCGCCGTACCAGCTAGATTGCGGTCGTCTTGGTTGGGTTCTTGAGAAAGAGGCCCGCAGAACTCGTCAGGGTACCCATGTTCGGCAAAGTACTTATCGACTTTGGTAAATGTACCATCGTCCTTGTCGTTGTCGTCGTCATCCGGATCCTGTGCCATAGGGCTGTCCGGATCCTGTGCCATAGGGATGTCCGACATAGGGATGTCCGGCAGGTCCGGTAGCATTGCGGCATTCTTGCCATGGCTTGGCGCCGGCACGACTGGCGGTCTGGTCTGTGGGGTGGTGTCCCCCGCCCCCAAACGAATCTGGCTCTTCAGCTAAAGCAGCGGCCAGTTTACGCAAGCGCTGAGGGTCATCTCATCTTCTTCGCCGGCCCCAGCGGGTCGAACCGGAGGTAACAGCTCGTCGCAGCCTGGCAGCACCCGAACCACTTCAACCCTATACACTGTGGTTGGCATCCGATTACCGTGGAACATGCGGTTGCCCGGTTGAACGATTCTACCCTTGGCGACATCGACCAACTCGGCGCCCACGAAGTGCAGAAGAGTGCAAGGAACATCGGCGGTGCCCTGCGAAAACATGTACAGGGCGTCATGGATGCCCAATCAAAGGCAAGGAGATGAAGTCATCGGCCGAGAGGCTTAGTTACCGTGATGCCGTCGAGCTCGGCTAATGTCGAGGCACCGCCAACGGCGGGCGTGCAACTGACGAAGGGGGCGCTTGCTGGTGAGGTGCCGGCGGCGTAAACCCGGGTGCATTAAGCTCCAATACCCGTGCCAGCGCCGGAGACACGAATACCGCCTCCGCCGGAGACACCAATGGCGCCGCCGCCGGAGACACCAATGGTGCCGCCTGCACGCTGTGCGAGTTGCTGGCCGTGAAGCTGGGAACCGGGGGAGGCCCCTGTTGGCCGCCCGCAATCCACGTCGTCAGCCCATGAATCAACGTAGGCACCATGGCGTTGAGCTTCGTTCCCAGTTGTTGTTCCACTTGCTCTTGGACAAGCTCCGGAATCCGCGCCACTTGTGCCTTGAGTGCTTCAACCTTGCGCGTCTGGCTTTCCAAGCTGGCCTTTTTCTCCTTCCGCATACCAGTGGTATAGTATGACCCCCATTTTGTGGACAAGCCTTTGCCGGCCACACGACCAGCTGACGTCGGCTTACTGAGCTTATCCTTGCTTTTCATTATGTTCAACGCCCTATTTAAAGGGGTGTCGAAAGGGGAGCTCTGAGACGACCCCGCGCTACTGCTTTCAGTTTCCTGCGAAAGGAACGTGAACCATTTAGAAATATTGGGGATTAATTAGAGTGCAACCATATGGAGCTAATTATGCGGGGGTGTATTCCTTACCAGAAGAAGCTCAAGCGCCCTGGTCCTCGGATCCGTGGTAAGCTCCTTTGTTATCGGGTCCTCCTTGTATCGGGCCCTGACATAGTTCCTGGTCTGCTTGTTGCCGCTGGATTTCTCGAAGCGGGGCGGTAGGCCTTGCTCGGCACGCTCCGCGTCCTCCTTGTCCCATATAGGCTCCGCCACTCTGTAACCGCCGGGACCGATTTTGTGTTCCCCTAAGTTCAACTCCCGCATTTCTTTCCCCCACTGACTTGATTCGGAGGTTGCACTGGTCGAGCACTTGATCTTGAACTCCTTGTACTCATCTTCGCTCATCAAAGGATATTTCGCCTTGATCTTCTCATAACTATCACCTTTATCAATCATTTTCTTCACCGCGCTTCTCCAAGTAGACAGGGACGTGCTCATCTTCGTGAGGGCGGCACTGTTCACTTTATTCCCTGAGAGGCGTGTGTTTTCAAATTTGGCGGGGAACTTGTATCGTTCGTGCAGCTTCGTGAAGAGGAGGTTGCGCAAATTCCCTCGGTCCTTATGCCTAAGGTTCTCGGTGTTGATCGAGACGGTGCTCCGGAGAATGCACCCGAGCTGAACCGAGTACCCCTTGACTATATGTTTGGGCTCCGTTGGATTCCCGTCGGAGTCCACTTGAGTGAATTCCTTCTTGACGGTTCAGAGCGCATTCGGACGCTGGTCCTTCCTTTGCTTCTTCGATTGGCTGCCATCTGTGTGTGCGCCGCCATCATCAGTGGTGGCATCCTTGGCGGCACCATCAGTGGTGTCATCCCCGACACCACTAGGGGTTGTGTAATCAGGATTGGTGTCTTCCGCGGCGTCCTCATAGCGGTGAGGTTGTTCCTCCATCTCCTGGGACAGCTCCCAGAATTTCTTGCCGCCCGAACCACCGGCCTCATCGTTGTGGGCCATGTTTCGCTCTAAATAGGAAAAAAGTTTGGTCAAAAAGTTGGTTATTGTCAAGGAACAAGATCATGGTCTCATCATTTAGGGTTTGTCGACACCGAGGCACCCTAAAAGCCTAAGCTTTCATCATTTAGGGTTTGTCGATGCCGAGGCACCCTAGGTTGGGCCTAATCACTTGGCACTAATCACTTGGCTCTATTGCCACCTATGTTGGGTTTATCATCTAGGGTTTATCGATGCTAAGGAGAATTCTAAGTTGGGCCTAATCACTCGACTCTATTGCCACCTATGGTTTAATGCAGCAAGAATAAAGGGGCAGTTGATCCTACTTAATTAAGTACTAAGATACCCCGGCCCATGCATTAGTTGCAAGTACCCCATATGTCCTATTTTTAGCAAAGTCATGCTAAAATTCACGGAAAATTTCAGCATGACCTTTGCTGAAAATAGGACATATGGAGTACCCGAATTTGCCGGAACGGAAGTTAATCAACATTCCGGCAAACTCAAGGGCCTCTCGGGGTACCTGCAAATTCATCACGACACGATGGTCGGAGACAAAACCCAGCAAACTAGCACCACAATGTGCCTCTACTTTCATATGGATGAAATGGCCACAGACCATATGGTCCTCTGCTTTCATATGGACAAAAATCAGCTCAACTTATGTGAGCTTCCATTCTAGATCTAATAGGTCACCCAACAAAAAATCATCAATAGTTTTAGCTGGAAAAAATCATGGATTGCTGTTAACTGAAAATTAGTGAAAGAAACTGTTGCTAATCATGGACAAAAATCATCAATAATTGTACACTACACATGCTTAAACTCTGAGCAAGTGTACTGTTATGGTCAAAACTGAGTGTTGATTGCTTGCATCATCTACTCTGAATGATATTAATTAGTCAAAGAAGAAAGCAAATAGATATTTTCTCTCACAACTTGGATTGCTCACTGTCTTGTTCTGCTACATATTAATATTTAAAATTAGTTGTTGCAAACAGAAATAATTCATGAGATCATTTTTGTTCTTCTCTAATCCTTCAATTTCAGGTATGTTCCCTATATCATACATTAATTCAAGATTACTTAAAAAGTCGCCTTGCAGTCAGAGAATCTGGGTACAGAGAGAAAAAAGGGTATAAAGTATGGACTGTGACTATTGTTAAGTGTGGTACTACCGAACACATACATATCAAGATTCAAGAGCACATGCATACTGTTATAATAAACTTGTCTAATAAAAAGTGGATATAATATTATGAACTGCACAATGGCATAAAATAGAGCTGAGGCAATCCTGAAGCAAATGCCTAATTTTGTTAGTTAAACACTACAAGGCTAAGGGGCACTAGCACACTAGTAAGTGATAGGCAACCATCCTATATGGAAATGTGAAGAGTTACATGGATGAGTACCAGCTCTAAGTGAAGGCCCAATGGATTCAAGATCAACCAACTGAAGTTGCCCAAACCTGCAAGGAAAAGAGAGAATAATGATTTCGAACTGCTTCTGATGGCATACATAAGCATAAGTTCAGTCCCCCAAATCAAGCATGGTTTCTTACTGCCCACCTAAACAACCACCACCACAAGGAGCAGATGCAGATAACTCACTCAAAAAGACTAATAAACACCAGTTGCAGATGGATCACTTCCTTTTAACCTTACTAATGATATATATGTTGCCTTATTGCAACATTGCTAATAGAGGATGACATCAATTTTCTGAAATAGCTATAACAGAACATGCATAATCAATCAGCTAGAGAGCTTTTTGCCCTTTCGCTCTCGGGGATAATTCAATGATCCAGTAAAACCATGAGGAGACTTACTTCTAGGTTTTTTTTGAGAATTATCTGCTTTTTATATAATATAAGGGAAGAGTTATCTACTTTTTTTGAGAACTGTCTGCTTTTTATATCTGACAGAACCCAGTTCAGGTTACCACAAATTCATTCAAAAAAATGAGTCAACATGTACACTTATTTTTGATCGGAGGGAGTGGTACATTTTATTGCGAGCACACCTGAAGCCACAACAAGGCTGACATTTGGTTCCTAGCTTTATCATTACATACCAGCCAAACCGAACACAAAACTAACGGTATGTTTCACCTTGCAATCAGATCATGGAGTGAAAAATCATTGACCCAAACACCCAACTGTTTGATGAACTCTAGCTAAAACATCCCATATAATCTTCTATAAATTTCTTAAGAGAAACATACCCAGGAGCTTGAAATTTACAAGCTTGCAGGCTGCCGTAGGGGGAAGGAGGGGAAGGGGGAGAGGTGAGGAATCACCTGTGGGATAACGGTAGGCTGCCGTAGGAGGACGCCGGTGTCGAGGAGGCAGCGGGCGGCAGCGTGTCGAGGAGGCGGCGCGTCGAGGAGGAGGTGGCGCATCGAGGAGGCGGCGTGTCGAGGAGGAGGCGGTGGAGGCGGGGCAGCAGAGGGTTCGACTGGCTGGGCGCGCCGCGGTGGCGGGCCGGCAGCGGTGGCGGCGGCTAGGAACCCTAGCTGTCGCGCTCGGGAGGGAGGTTGACGCAGGCGG